>NC_051159.1:163397913-163609775 GCF_013339745.2 Dermacentor silvarum
CGTCTGCCTTCATTGTTGTAAGGACGCCCTCCTTAACCCTAGCTACGTTGGAGTCCCCCACCACTAGGACCCTTCGCTCTACACGTTTGCCTCCCGCCTGCGATTGTCGTCCTCCAGTTCGCGCTAGCTGGTTCTCCACCCGCCCTGCGCCACTGACACGTGACGATGTGCTCCCTGCCGTTCGTCCCTTCCCACCCGAAGCCTGCCGCACTACCTCGCTGTAGAGTTGTGGAACCGCCGTGTTGCCGCCGGCTCTCGCCTGCTGTTCAACGGCCCCTAGGCGTCCCTCCCTGCTCTCATGGCATGCCTCTGCCTGAGTCTCCGCGCTGTCCCCGCCGCCCGCCTGAGCTGACCCGGGATTACGCGCCGCCTGTACCATTAGCGCCTCCACCCGCTCTTCCAGCACGGCCCGCTTTTCCCGTTCTTCTTGTAGCTCGCCAGCTATTCGCTTTACCAGGACGGCCTCGGCCCCCTCCCTGTTAAGCAACTCGCCGATCCGAATTTCGAGCTCAATTCGCCGCTCTCGCTCCACCTTCAGCTCCCCTTTGAGCTCTTCCACACTGGCTGCCCATTCCCCTTCCATCCGCCGCACAGCTCCCTTAAATCCTTCACACGACCTGCACGCGAAGCTAGCCTCCTCAGCGTCGGCTAAACTGGCGAAGTGCGTCTCGTCCAAATAACACCAACGTTTGCACTCCTCGCACTGCACCAGCTCGTCATCACCCCTGTCCTTCCTAGCCTGCCGCGCCATTGTCCACCCGTCCACCTATCGAGAAAGCTCAATAAAATACCTGAACAAGGCCCCACGGTAAGCCGTACGGCAAACTCGCTATCCGGCTACCTCCGCTAGCTTCCCTAACGCGGTTTAAAACTGCCGCTTTACACTGCTTTCACCATGCAACACGTGCGCCACAACCCGCTTCCAAAAAAAAAAAAAAAAATTTAAACAAATTGAACTATTCGCTACCTACTAACGTCCTACCAAACTAACCAAGAAACTAAAAAAGCATGAAAAACAATATATATAGATAGCTCGGGTACCCTAACACTTCTATCAACCAAATAAGAATAAACAAAAATTGAACTTATTCACTGCTCCTGCTGCGCTGAGCTCCACTCGGCCACGACCGTCCTGTTCGGCTTCACTCAAGAGAGAAAGCGATATGCTGGCGAACAGCGCCGCGAACGGCAGCTGTCAGAGCACTGGCATGTGAAGCAGACGACGGGACGAAAGCGCTCGGTGCTTCCAGTGATTTGGCACTGCGGATTTTAAGGGCTGACGCACCGGAAAACGCATTTTCGTGAGTCTGCTTTTGAGAAAGGTCGTCACTTGTACGAGGCAGATCACATTCGTGACATCGAGTAATATATAAAGCAGAAAACGAGCGCAAATTGCGATGCAAATGCACCACGCGAACGGAGCTCACCGCGGCAAGATAACACGTGGTACTCCAGCAGTAATATTCCAGATGTTATTTTGCTGTGCGCGTTAACATTCTCGCGTATTTAATCATGTAAATAGGCGAAGAACACAAAAATTATCGAGAGAAAAAAAAAGGTGACATACGTCTTCCTTATTCTGTTCCTTGAGCTGCTTCGCCGATCGGACATGTGTCAGTCGTTCTCTGTCCGTTGTAGTTCTTTTATCTTTGCAATGCTTCCCCATTCTTAATTGCTTATAAACTAGCCCAATCTTCAGTCACGGCCCATTTTATATAGCTTAGCGCGACGGGAGCCGTCGGTGGCGGCGAGTGTGAACACGCACTGCGTTGGCGTTCGCCGTCGATGCACAGCACAGTCGTGTGTCGGACTCAACCAGAGTTTGGAATTGCTACGAAGGAAAATGTACATTAAAAGAAAGACTGATACACTGATAAGACGGCAAAATAACTACAAATCTGAGTGTTCGCCTTCGGTGCCCAAGCTCCGGAGCCGTTACACTGCGGAGGCGAAGACAGGCAAGTGGGACACGAAGCTCTTGCGTATGAACGGCTCTTTTATTAACGTTAGAACAACTACATCATAGCAAATCAGCGTCGGAAATGTACAGTTCCCAGCGATTGAAGCGCTGGAAGCGCGCGGCTGCCGCCGGTTTTTTTTTTTTTTTTTTTTTTTTTTTTTTTTGCGCCACAGGTGAGCGCCGTGGGACCAAATGCAGTCATAATGCGTTACTAAGGTTCTCGCTTTCACTCTACACCAGAATGCATCAGTTTGGCGTCCCCAGCGCTTACAGTCAGTGCAAAAAGCGCTGCTGACCATGCGATTAGAGTATCGCGTTTCAGTTGCTCAGCACTGTACGCGCTGTTGCCTACAGACCGCACATATACAGACTTTTCGCCTGAAAAACGCGATGCCGCGATGAACAACGATTGAATTTAATGGCCTAACCAGTTTCAGTCATGTTTCAGTAACTGTTGGTGCACCCAAAAACGCAACATATTTGATCAGACTAGGTTTCAAGGCAGCGCCTGCTGCGCGCGGCCCGGCCGCCACATGCCATACATTCGCGGCGCAGCCGCACGAAGGCGCCACCGGTCCAAATTCATCCCGCGCCCGGTGCCTTAAAAGAGCGACGTTCCAGACATGGTTTATTTAGGAGGCGTTGCTATGGTCAAAATTAGAGTGAACCAATGCAGTGAACTATAAAAAAAAGAATAAAGAACTATAGAAGTATAAATTTCTAGTTCGCTGTAGTAAAGATATTCGATGTTTTGACAAAGAGGGCTGTACTGTACAAGGTTATAATCTTGTTATTGTATAACTACAGGAACTAGTACAGTACGATCACCATGGTACACATTAATTTAAAAAGTTGTCGCAGTTTCACCCGAAAGGCGAAGCACCAATTGCGATAGCAAATTAGTAGAGAGCTATACGGAGTAAGGATAGTAGTTTTATCAGCTGTATAAACTTGGACATGCAGCAGCACCAGCAACGCGCAGAACTGTTGTCGACGCCGTCGGTGTTTTGCCCGCGTTCGCACCGAACGCGCGCGGCGTTTTTATGCCGCAGCTAAACGTCGCCTCCCCTCCCTCCCTCCCGTCCCTCCACATCCTTTCGCGTGACGGAAAAAGTTGCGTTTGCTCTCTATATATGGAAAGGAGGAAACAGACGCTTAATTCTGCAGCCCTTCAGGAAGCACGGCGTGCTTCCTGAAGGGCTGCAGAATTAAGCGTATTGGCGCTGAGCCGTGCTCCCTCAAGGGCTGCAGAAGATAGCGCCAACCTTTCCCTTTCCCTCAAGAACCACTTATCATCACGGCGCAGAACGCGCGTTTGCTCTCCGACGTGCGTTCGCTCCCCGTGAAAGCGCGCGTCCCTCGCGCCCTTTCACTCGCACATACAGCGTCCGGAGCGCGGCCACGATTTCATCGCCGTTGACGTGAACCTCACGGCGATGGCGACGACGACGCCGACGGCAGAAATCTGCTTTGGAGTGTCCATATAATTGCTATCGCAATAAAAGTATAAATAGAAATCGCGTCATTCTACTGCGGTGAAGGTGGATTACCAGCGAAGCAGTTTAGCACACGACATAGAGGCGACACAGAATTTAGATCAAATATATGAGCAAATGTTATTTCTCTTGATCGGCGACGGCGGTCATCCCGAAAAAAAAAAAATGTCGCAGATTCGCCCGAAAGGCGAAGCATGATATTGCAATAGCAAATTAGTAGAGAGCTATTCGGAGTAGGGATAGTAGTTTTATCGGCTGCATAAACTTGGACACATTCGCTTACTAAATTAAATGATGGGGTTTTACGCACCAAAACCATTATCTGATTATGAGGCACGCCGTAGTGGGGGACTCCGGAAACTTGGACCATCTTCAACGTGCCCTTAAGTACACAGATGTTTTCGCATTTCGCCCCCATCGAAATGCGGCCGCCGTGGCAGGGATTCGATCCAGCGACTTCGTGCTCAGCAGCCAAACACCATAGCCACTGAGCAACCACGGCGTGTTTTCGACACATTCGCTCACTAACTGAATTAACAAGCGTGGTGTCAGCACGCGCAAGCAAAATTTAACGTGTATAGATCACACACGATGACCACAGACAACCAGTCAAAACGCTCGCAGCAAGCGCAGCCGCCGCAGCGAGCGAAGGTTCGTGCGGTCTATCGCTTCAATGGAACCTGAGCGGCGAATGCACAGCACATACAAAGGTCAGAGCCGTGTGGAGATCGCTTTCAAGATACGGTGCGGGCGACCGCCGCAGCCGCGGGCAAAGTACAAGCGAAGTTTTTGGCAGAGTAGAAGCTGCCCCCCCCCCTCCCTCCCGCGCTGCCTTTCCGCTTTCCTCCTTTCGCGTGCGAGACTGAGTCGCCAGTTTCCCTTGCGCCGGCTTGTCAGATTCGCATTTGGTGCCGCAGCACAGCGTCGCCCCCCTCCCCCTACCTCCCTCCCATACCACCACGGCCTTTCGCGCGACGGGAAGTCGCGTTTGGACTCTCCGCGATAGCGCGCGTCGCACATACGGCGCGCGGCGATTTCATCGCCCTTGGACTTTATACAAAACCTCACGGCGACGCCAGAAATCCGCTGGAAGTGTCCATATAATTGCTATCGCAATAAAGACACGCACACACACTTCTACTTTGATCGGCGCCATACATTTGCATTGAAGACTACCACCACCTAGGGGAACTGGAGACTACACACGGGCGACGGGGCCGCCACGCCGGGAGAGCGGAAGGAAACTAGGCACGCAAGCGCTTGGAACGACTAGAAAAAGAGGGCGGCGCGAAAGTACATATGGCCGACGCGATTCGCACAGCGACCAATCTTTTGAGAAACCCTCATCTACTTGAGCGTCGACTGATCTTGAAAATGGTGCCTATTGTTAACTAATCTACTGCAAATGCATATCCAAGTGGCGAGACGTCTAAGCTTTTGCACAGAATGAAAATTTTCCATCCAACTGAGGAGCTCAGTTTTTGCAAACACAGATCTGTGGACGGACACGAAAAATCCATAGAATCCTAGCCAAAAAAATGTAAATGTTGCAGTGTCTACATGCACGTTTGAACTTGCGGCATTGCTCCGCGTTCATGCCGTGGAACGCGCCAACCTTACAACGGTGGAAGTGCCTGCACCAAGATTCGCCATGTCCCATATATGTCCTTCCTCCATGATGTCCAGCCACAAGGAATATTTGCATGTGTCAAGCCATCGGCACATATTACACCAACCATTCTCAAACTTTTGAACCAGACGTCTTGACCATCGAGGACGTCCCTCAGTCCATGAAGGCCTCAGGTCGTCTTCGCAGGCACTTTTTGCCTCAAAACATGGCTACAAGTGCCTGATCCCTCAGATGCAAGACTGTGCGATCCCTTCTATTGGCAGTGAGAGAGAGAATCTCTATATTATTTTTGACGATACGTATCCAAACAACACAAAACACCTCTTCATCACCATCAGCCTATATTTATGTCCACTGCAGGACAAAGGCCTCTCCCTGTGATCTCCAATTACCCCTGTCTTGCGCTAGCTGATTCCAACTTGCGCCTGCGAATTTCCTAACTTCATCCTTCACCTAATTTTCTGCTGTCCTCGACTGCACTTCCCTTCTCTTGGTATCCATTCTGTAAGCCTAATGGTCCACCGGTTATCCATCCTATGCATTATACGGCCTGCCCAGCTCCACTTTTTCCACTTAATGTCAACTAGAATATCGGCTATCTCCGTTTGTTCTCTGATCCACACCACTCTCTTCCAGTCTCTTAGCGTTAGACCTAAGATTTTTCATTCCCTTTGTACGGTCCTTAACTTGTTCTCGAGCTTCTTTGTTAACCTCCAAGTTTCTGCCCCATATATTAGCACCGGTAGAATGCAATGATTGTACACTTTTCTTTTCAACGACAGTGGTAAGCTCCCAGTCAGGTTTTGGCAATGCCTACCGTATGCACTCCAACCCAATTTTATTCTTCTTCTGCAAATTTCTTTCTCATGATCAGGATCCCCTGTGAGTAATTGACCTAGATAAACGTACTCCTTTACAGACTCTAGAGGCTGACTGGCGATCCTGAATTCTTGTTCCCTTGCCAGGCTATTGAACATTGTTTGTCTTCTGCGTATTAATCTTCAACTCCACTCTTACACTTTCTCGGTTAAGGTCCTCAATCATTTGCTGTAATTCATCCCCATTGTTGCTGAACAAGACAATGTAGACAATAAAACGTCAATAGACAATAAAACACCTCTTACATTATCTTAAATGGGGTGGAATTGCAATTTTTCTCTTCCGCTTTTGACTGATTCTCTTTGTCTTCCCGACTACGTACCAGTATTTTTACCAGAGTTTCTGGCGGTTACATTGGCTCTACGAAAAGTGAACTCAATGATCTCAGAAGTTGTAATAACAACGGATTCTTTTATGTTCAGCTCTCACTGCAAATAGTAGCTCCCATATTTCACGTACATTTCATTGTCTAATACCTCTTCACTTAACACTAATTAGATAGGTGTGGGTGCCTGCATGGTCACAAAGGATTAGTTATCAATGAATTAGCAGACAGCTTGGCGAGAGCTGCCCTTAGTGGTCCAATTCTCCCGATCCATCCTGTATCAGCTTTCATAACTGCTGGTAGGTTCAGGAGACAGGCAGTCATGCAACACTCTTAGAACCGATCATTAACAAATTTAACTGATTACTGACACCTCCTATTTGCTTGGGACAGACACTTCTGCCGTAATAGAAAAGTCCTGTTCACCAAATTCCGATGTTGAATACCTGCCTTAAATTATCTGCGTCGATTTTGTCTAGCGCCTTCTCCTTGTGCTCGTACTGTGGTGAAGGCGAAACAATAGAACACTTCTTCCTGTCATGCTGCCATTTTTCTTCATTATTAAAACACACTTTAGAAGGAAAATTTTGCAGTGCTGGATTGAATATAACGATTCCCGATATACTATCGTTGGGAGCCTCTTCTCTGGGACATTGTCATAGGGATGTTGGTGCGGCTGTTGTGGGGTATATGAATCGGGACGATTTTCTTGCTAAATTATCAGAATTCTCAAAACCGCTCAGAACATGAATTGAGATAACCCCGCGGATGGAAAGATCGTCTATCGTATTGGGTAGAACGGGCCCCTTTTTCTCATTAAACGTAGATTTATATTTTTAATTCTTCACTAAAAGTCGTGAAAAATGTCCTTTGGCACCCCATGCGGCAAAAACATGAACCTATTCAAGAGGTCTACCACGTGACCTTCAACCAGTGTATGCTGTTCCTGGTCTTTTTATTAATATTGAAATGCAGTAACATTCTTTCTATTATAAGTTTTTTCTAACTTAAAATGTGCAGATAAGCCTTCGTTTGTAGTGAATATAAAGTGGCGCTGCTTTCGCATTCGTTTTCGATGACTAGGCTTGGCTCGTCTATCGACTGAATAACGCCGACGGGGTCCAGCCAGCCATGACGTAGGCGTGTACTTGAGAAAAAAACGCAGTCTGTACAGCAATGTAAGGTCTGTACAGCAACTTATTGTACCAGTCTGTTTACCTCTAAAGTGGCTCGAAATCGACAATATAGGTGGTTAACCACAGTTCCTCCAGTGAAAGCAGGACGATGGGTGGCTTTCTATGGGCATCGCTATCACTTCTCAGCGTTGCTGGAGCAGGGACTTTTTTTTAGAGACTGTTCAGATCAAAAAATTCTGCTTACAAAATATCCACGCACTTTTGGAAGTAACCGCTGCAGATGTAAACACTACGAGGGCGAGCTTTTAGTTGCGCCATAAAAAACTGAGTCCATAAACGTCGGTTGTCAGTCCCTTTAAATTTTATCCAACTTCATTCCTTTAGCCATTAAACATTTCTCAATAATTCTTTTTAGACTCTTGATCTTTTTCTTAAATCGACAGATTCTTGGCCAATCCTCCATAGTGGGTATGAGCCACTCGCGAAGGCAAGCAAGCAGGGAAGGCAGGGAAGCCAGCTGGCCATTTTCCAGTCACTGCAAGTGAGGAGGGAAATGCTGAGTAAGGTTGGCAGCATTAGGAACCTACGTTTACGTTTCTCGCTGCATGTTGTTGCTTCGCCACCTAGCCAACAATCGCACTGGTGAAGCAGATAACCATTTCACAGCTGTGTTAGCTGTATTGCAAGAGAAGCGACTCCTCTATTTACCCGTTTTCCACTACTGTCGCTCCCTCTTCCCCATATTATCACCAGACTTTCACCAAAACTATGTTTCACCCACAACTGACAATTACTGTCAAGGTTCTTTAGAACCCACAGAGCTCTTGGATTTCAGGACCTGCTGGTTTCACATGTAAAGTGCATGTTTGTGCATTGCTCCAGCATTTATAGAATGGAATAACCACAGTGGAACCAAACTCTGGCACTGAACACTCCGGAGTCACTGGCACTGCAGTTATGGATGCAAGGACAGCTGTAGTAGAGCATTCAAGGCTATATGCAGCTGGATAATGATGAGTTAACCTTCATGCCACAGTGCAAATTGCAAGCAGCAGCCAGGCAGCAATGCAAAATAAAGACGATATGAAGAATGTTTATTAAATAAAGAGTTGTCGAATGTAGAGGAAGAAATCCACCCAGGCACTATTTCAAAGCATGTTGACATCTCAACTAGAGCAGCGACGTATACACAGGGTCCTTCATTCTTTGGTTTGATTAAGATTTAGGGGTAAAAATGTGAGCACTTGTTCCTATGATTGACCTCTGTACTTGAAGGTCGGGACACACACCGAAGTTGATAAGGTGCACTTCTGAACGACAGCAACACTTGCCAACAGATGCAAAGGGCAGTGTTATTTTTAAAGATGGAAACCAGGGAGAAAGTTTTTTGTTGTCTTCAACCCAAAGCTTGAGATTCTGGCAACTTTCACAAAACGATTAACACAAGCAACTGTCTCCCTTTGAACATTAATGCGAAATCACATTTGTGCCGTTTAAGTTCTCGCTAGTAGACATTTACACTTGCATGCGCATCCTACAGCTGTATGGCTTAGCAAATCTACCACCCTTCTTTGACGATATATATATATACGTTGAGAAAAGACGGGGGAGCTACCATTCGCATTACAGAACAACCCCAGCACTGCTTTCAATTGCCAGTGCATTACCTCCACCTGCATGCGCGACGTGCAATGTGCCATTGTTGCACAGCTACAAGTTTTCGTTCACTCAAGGCTGGCAGTACATACTATATATCCTGGCGTTTGTTACGCATAATTAAAGAAAGCATGTATTATTCGTGAATGTATAGTATCTTGACCACTTCCTCACACAAGGCACGCAGTGTAGTGGTTTTTCAACCTGCATTTATTCTTTTGTACAAAAGGCAAAAATTATTCAGGGTCAGAAAAACATTAGGTTTTACCCAAAAATGAAGGACCCTACATACACAAGACTAGGCACTCATCACTATCATTTTCCAAATACTATAGAGGCATAACCGCATAGAGTTTCAAGCACAATACTTCTACAGTGCAGTCCTCGGCTGAAGAGATGAGCACATGCCATTTTTTTTCCCTCTGGTAGCAGAAAACCTATGGTTGTTGGCACTGGCACCTGTCTAGGCACTTGTGCAGAAAATCAACACAGCTTTAGTTCGTACTTGCAGCTAAACCACAAGCTAAGCGAGTGTCACACATTAAAGTGTTCCCTTTAATAGTGGATTGCACTGTACAAGGCAGGTATTTATCACATTCCTCTTTATATAGATATCACAACAAAATGCAAAAATACTGCACGAACCTCTGTGCACAATACCACGTGCGGCCCTCAGCTAAGCAAGGCCAAGTAAAAGTATCTTACACAAGTGTTTATTTTCTTTGTTTTTTTAACAATATCAACCAAAACCTGCACGCTCCCTTCTGCGGCAAGGTCAGGCCATGTGAAGCGTAGCCATTTTTAACATACTAATACTTTGCCACATGCCAGTGCACGTGGCAAAGGATCGCATGGGACAAAAAAAAAAAAAAAATGTTGCGAGACCAGTTCATTGTTGAGATCACTGGTGAGGAGGGGCGAGAGGCTTCTTGGAACACACTGGCGAGAAGTACCGGGATGCCAAGGGGACCATTGGCACTGCAAGGCACGAGCATGGCACACTTGTTTTTCAGATGTGCCCACAGATGGAGTGACAGCACCAGAGGACATTACACGGGCCATATTTTCACAGCATCACTGTACAGCAGAAACAAACTATTGACTAATGTTAACATGCTTGATGAATGCAGAAAAAAAAAATTGAACAGAAAGTTCTGTACATCAAGCATAAGCTTTCTTTTAACAAGAATACAAAAGAAAAAAAGAACAGACATTACGTTTAGCTTAAAACAAATGATGAAAGTAAACTAAAAAGTCAGGAAAAAAAGGGGGGGGGGGGGGGGTGCATGGCCACGTGCAGTGTCCTTGCTGGAGCTGCAGCATGTGGAGACTTCAGCACTCTTCGAGGAGGTGCTGTCTCCACGGGCAGAATCCTTTCAGTGCTTATCTGAAAAAAATTGATGAGAAACACTAGAATCCTGTACACACTATTGTATACACTTACTATATTCTCATGAAAGCAGATTTATTTTGCATACTGCAGCCCTACACGGCCTACAGCAAAAGTGTGTATATAGAGAATTTGCTAAGAATGATGCACAAGAAACTGCAAGCTAGATATTCAAGCATGACATACTAGTATCAAGTGAATAAATAAAATCATTAAGAGGAAGAGAATGCACAGTAATAGGTAACAAACTATTAAGGTCAAATGTTGGGAAATAAACACTGTAATTGGAGGGACTGACTAAAGTTCTTTAAGGACCTATCTTGTAGCACTATAGAAAGTCCTACCGATCAAAGTGTCTAAATGTGCAATGGTTACTCCAGAAAGAGTAGGAATTTTAAAAACAATTTTTCAAACTGCGCAGTCTTAAAACTGTATAGATGCCCACAACACTGATTACTGAACACAATAGCAACACCATGCCGGTAAACGTGAGAAACAAAGCACATCGGGCTTCTGCAGGAATGGTTACACTGTGTTAAACTGGCCCTGAAAAACTTCTTGAACATAGTAAAAAAAAAATGTTGCCAATCTATTAACGAGGATCCTGTGAACATGTGAGCCAAATATTATTGCACTGCAGGCAGCAGGGAATTTACAATCTCATTGTCAAAAGCAGTGAACAGTCGATTGCTCTCGTATCCGCAATGTCGTCACCGAAAGCAGCTGGTCCACCAACTCTATTGGCCGATTTCGTGATCGTGAGAACATTCTTAATACGTAATTGCCAATTTTGAGTTTAAAAAAATGAAAAATATATGTCTGTGACCTCAAAAGGACCGAAAAATCATTTCATCTTTGCATTGCACATAGCTGCATCTGCTGTGCGTAACCTCCATGATGGCAGCGGCGTGCTGCATAGCGTAGTCTACAGGCGGCCGCCACAGGGTGCCGCGACGAGCCCTTTCGCCACCGCGACACTCAACTTTTGGCCAGTGCTTTTCCCTCTTTGCTTCTCCGCTGTGTAGCTTCCAGCGCGCTCGCCGAAACGAAAGATAAAGCTGGGTATCTATGCAATAAATCTACTTACAGTCGAAGAATTGGGAAATTTTTTGCGGCATGAGATTTGTGGGAGGACATACAATAAATACTGAGGCCATTCTACGATTAGTTAGGGAAGTGTTTAAGGTGCCCTTTAGACGCTGAAAATGTGACATTAAGAGCAGTCGGCATGCAATTGGTTGCAGTAGTCATAAGATTTCTTGTTTGTTTTCTTGGTGGCCTATGTTCTCAATATTTCCTACAGGTGCAGTCCGTAGTTGTGATCCAAGCCTTTTATGTGATGATCAAGCAGGCACATCGTAGTAAGAAATGCCTACACTGGTATTGTGATGATGCTGGCATGCCATAAAAGCGCTTCGCGTTTTCAACATGCTGAAAAGACGGCGACCCTTGCCCCATTTGCACTACGCTATTCACACTGTTGCATGTCACCATGTCAATAGGATATGCTAGAGGACCAATCAATCCACCACTCTGTTCATCTGCGTGAAGGCAGCTCCACTTTTATGAATACCTCAAAGGTCCCAGATATGGGACATTACATGAGGGGCACACACTGATTAAAAATAAAAAAAAAGAATCGCTCTGACACAAAGTAAATAAAATTTCAGGCAATACATTAATGTACCCTAACAAAATTGCTCTACCAATGTGGGTTTTTTCGTTACATGTCTGCACACAGATCGGTTAACACTGTTTCACCGTCATGCGACGCCACATGTCATTTCCTTGTTTATGGGATACCAGCATGCTTGTTTCCGTCAATATGACACACAATCTTCTTATTCCTACCACGATCCAAAGACACGTTCCGATTGGTAGACAGTCCGTTTAAATGTATTAATGCGAAAACAGAAAAGGTTAAACTCTTGTTAACTCCTGGTAGAAGTTTTCTTAGTGAATGTTAAGCAAGAATCAAGAGGATGAATTATTTTGTGCAAGAATTTTGAAATATATATTGTGATGCATTAACCCTTTATTGAGGGATGTAGCCTACAGGCAACATACCCCCATTTCATTTTTGCAGAATTTTGGGCGAAAAAGATCAGTGTGAGTAGTGGTGTAAGGATGGTGCACACTGTTGGCTCAGCTTGCAAAGAGAGCTCTGCCGTTACCAGACACTAGTGTGTCCAGTGAGCGGCTCTTTTTGGTGTCTGAAGGAATTGCGACATGCAGGAGGGTGTCACTGCTCCACGAAAATGTCGACAGAGACATCCTTCCGTCATGAAAACATTAAATAACTGCAGTTGTCATACTGTCAAGCAAAAGTGTAGTACTAGATGATAAATTTGTTGTTTTGTGGTGCAAGGGCAAAGTATGGCCAAAGAGCACCAGGCCACAGTTATTGAGTTGACATTGGAGTAATGAATATCGAGAGCTGGCTGTGACATGGCTGTAAAAGGGCCTAAAAACAGTTGCTGTAAAGTCTGCAAAATGTAAACGCAATTAAATTATGGAAATGACCAATGAAGTATGCTATAATCACAGATACACTGCAAAGGGATGACAATATGTACTACAATATGTCAGTGGTGAAAATTTCCAAGAAACACTACTGCATTTGTAGAGCCTCCTGCATTTTTTACTGCTTTTCGAACTATGTACTTCGATTAATCGGTGTGCGGGCTGCGCTTGCCATGTGCTGTCACGAAGCGAAATGGATCGATGGTTGATAACCACACTCGCTCATCCCCGCCCCCCAGTGCGAGGGAAACAGTGCGAGGGAAACAGTGCAGTCATTGTGGGCGTTTCGGAAGGGTATGGCAGGTGCGCTCTTCGGCGCGTCGGTTTCACCAATCAAACTGGTCAGATTTTATCACTCCGCAAAAATTATCAGCGGCTGCCTTTTAAAAATTTCAAAGCGGCTATGGGCTATTGAGGAGGAAGGACTTCAATTCTCCCATTTGACCCTACCGCCTGTTTCCTCTGGTTAAAAATATAATTATTTTAATTTTTATAATTACTGCCGTAATCAATGTCTGCCCTCATCTTAAGGTGTTTTACTGCGACAGAAAAAGTAATGCTGAAGGTAGCACGCAAATGTCACATTTCTCCAATTCCTGAAAATTTTAGACACATTTCTTGAAACACCCTGTAAAGGCAGCACTGGAATTTTTACTAGGTGCTTCTCAAATTGTAAGCTGCCGCAGAACACCAATGTTTTGCTTTCAACAATGCATGCTTCCTGCTGACGGCCTCAGCCCACAGACCCAAGTAATGAACAAGTCACATGCAGGCAAACCCTCACTGCAATGGTAGGCTGTGAAGCAAACACCACTCACTCTGCGTTGCTCTTCATGTGGCCGAGCACAAGGGCTACAATGGAGTTGAAGGTCATGCGGGAGAACCCGCCCTGGGACTTGCGCATGTAGTCCACATGCTTGCGGATCTCTTGCCTGCACGCACACAGGCCACAGCAAGACTTGATACATAGCACAGACGTTCTGCTGGCTATATATATATATATATATATAGGCATAACTTTCTGCACAAGTAATACGTGCTGCTGGGATAGTTGGTTCATGCTTTAATGGTGGCTGAGGCACAGCTGCAAACTATTCACTAACTGGCCACACAGACCAGAATTGCTGCACAAGCATGGTGGACCTAGCTGAACTAGACAACCATATAGTGCACCTACACAGCAAGCACCAACTAAGGGGAATATTTGGAAGCAGATAAGGCATTCTAGGGCATTCAAAGGTGAAGCAAGACCAACACCATCTCACTCTAGGCACTGAACAGCTGTAGTGCGTCGCAACAAAGGAATGACTGATCGATTGGTCCCAAAGCAGTAGTAAGGAACGCAAGAAATGCTATTGCTTTGGGCTCCAGATTCGTCCATGTGAAATTCTGGAATCTGAATACAGCATTTATATGCTAAGCCACCAAGAGTTTCAGAGATGATAGGCATTAGGCAGAGGGCTAATATTTACAATGCAGAGTATTTGCTTCCACAAGACAAAATACTAGGTTAGAGTAAAATAGCAGAACGGAAAAACAAGCACTCACTCTGAATAGTTCGGCTGCTTCTTTTTGACCATGTGTACTATTTTTGTAATCTGCATCTCCGTCTGAAATGATAAAAGAAAAATTCTGCAGATCCCACACACTGTGGGAATCTTAGGTGAAGCATTTCACAGGCAGCTGGTTATCCAGCATCGTTTACGGATCTGCAAAGCATCACCTGATGGTCTAACATGTTTGTGTAAGGGGAACAATTATGTGTGCGATGCAAACAATGACAGTATGATGTAAACAGCAATAACACGATCGTCAACTGCAAAGAAACATTACATAATGATCCGTTAAGACCTGGGCCAATCCTCAAGATGGTACAATACGAGGGAAACTGGTCCACCCTTGGTTTAATAAAAGATTATGCGATATAATGCATGCAAAGGAGACTGGAAGTTTGACAATTATTCACCCATGTTGTCCATCCATTTCCGTAACCTTAGTCCTGCTTTCGCATGGTCTGCTGTATTAAGTGTAGCATGTTCTTCACAAATAAGTGCACCTGGTGTTTTTCTTTGTGTAAGCCCACTGGCAGTGTTATCCATCACAGTGCCGAATCAAACCTCTGTATTTACCAAGTTTAACGCTGGCATGCAGGCGGCACTGCCATTCTGCTGCTGATAATGCCCACAGTTTATGCAGTGTCACATTGCAAACCTCGCAACGTAAAGCCAATACTCTTGTGCCCGCATAATCTTACATCCTAGGCCTAAAATGCATAATGCAAAGGAATTGTACTCCTTTTCATTTTTTGAAAGCTTCACCCAGCATACTGCGACAAATTGATGCATGCAGTTCATCTGCCTTAAAAACATTTTTACACTGAAACCAAGAAAGGGCTAAGCAACAGCTGAACAGGAAAGCTACTTGGCAGGTATTTGCAGAGGGAAGCTCACGGTCCCGCTCCTTTAGTTTTATTAGGCGCTCGCTTTCATAGTGGCACACCCTCTCGTTATGCCTGCCCTGAAAGCAGCTCCGTTAATAGCACAACAGCCCACCTTGCTTTTCGTAGGGGATCCTCCACGGCTTGACCACATGGACTCGACATCTGAGCATGGAGCAGCAGCCTGCTCCATGCGCCAGTGGAGGTCGTAAAACTCGGGCACCTGAGGTCGCTCTGCTGAAAGGTAAGTTTTAAACATGTTGAGTGGCCAAAACGGCACATTTTCAAGCTTGAATTATGCATTGCAAGTTAAGCTGTATGCATCCCACAACGATGTGTCAAAATTTGTGTGCATTTAGTGCACTAGAAACTTGTATATAATTTTTTATATAGCACAGTTGAACAGTACTTCAGTACAGCGACACTGACAGCGTGACGAAATCAGGTGCAGTATGCGTGCATGTGTGTCTTATACACATGGGCTGGTATAACACAACTATTCCGATCTGTTGTTTTTTTTTTCCTTTTCCAAATTGGCCATTCGATCTCTGTGATAGGTCAAAATGGCTCAGGCTCTGCCCATAGGGGTACGGCAACCGCCCATATGGGCTGGATCCGGACCAGTTTGACCTATCACAGAAGGCCAATGGCCGATTTGGAATAAAACGGATAGGAACAGTTGTACATTACAGTAGAACCTCGTTCATACGTTTTCAAAAAATACGCAAAAAATAAACGTACGATCTGGAAAAACATACGATCCAAATCCAGTAAAAATTGAAGCTGACAAGCGCATATTGAGGTGCAAGGGCAGAAAACATTTATTTCTTGCAAAACATAGTTACAGTCGAATCTCTTAATTCGAACTGACGCTGTGGTCCCGTCGAAGTTATGTATATTCCAATGGGCGAGAACGCTCGGTAATTCGAACGCGAAAGCATTTGCGACGGTTAATTCGAACATAACCGCGCACCGACAATGCTCTCAGCAGAATCACATGGCGGCGCTTCCGACTGGCAATGCTCCGATACCGCCATAAAGCAAAAGCTTAGGAGAGACCTCTCAACGCCGCGCGGAGAAATAAAAACGAAAGAAAAAAATAGCGCGGCGAAAATTTCCTCTCTCAAATGGCAAGGTCGCCGTTTCAGCGTCGCGCCGAAACACGCGTGTACGTGCCGACGTCTCAGGCAACGCTGCGGCTGCGGCGCAGAGGGACGCAACGCGGAGGCCCAGTCCGACGAAACTGCCCATGCCGGCTAACACTCGCTTCAACGACAGAAAACGAAACTTCGGGGAGCGGGCAAAGCTGGCGTCGGGCCGGCGGGCACGCACGGAGACAGTCGAAGGTGAGGGAGCTAAGAGGGAGTTGTGAGGGAGAGCGAGGGGAGCCACCGAAGCGACGGCGTTGCAGAGGCCAAATGCGCTTCGCTGCCGCCCTCCTCCCTCACCTTCGACGGTCTCCGCGTGCGCGTCGTCGTGCCGGCGCGGCCCGCTCCCTGAAGTTTGGTTCACTGCCGTTATCGGGATGCTAGAGAGAGAGAGAGAGAGAGAGAGATTGTGGTTGTGAAGAGGAAAAGGTGCTATCGGGATGCGAGCGCTGGCCGGCGTGGGCAGTTTCGTAGCCGTCGCTCGCTATGTGCTTTCGCGCCGTGATATTTCACGACTCGCACCGTTCGTACGTAGCGCTATGGTGCACATGCAAATACATCAAACTTAAGTCCTACTTTTAATTCGAACAAATTTTCGGGCCCCTTCGAGTTCGAATTACCGAGATTTGACTATTTTCTGCTGGTGCGTCACACGCTTGGACAGGAACAACAACTTTTGTGCACATTGCAGACCCTTGTCCGCATTTTCGTTGTCTTTCATGCGAAAGGAGCTTTTCAAGGCTTCCAGGCCAGCAAGGGCTTCGGCGAAGATAGCCGGTGGGCGCAAGCCTTCGTTCTCGCCGCCGTCTTCAGGCGCCTCGTCCGCCACCACCTCCGCTACGATCTCGGCGAGTCGTAGCGCCGAGTCCACTGGGTAAGCGCACTGCGGGTCGCTGGGGACAGCCCTCTTTGGCTTACGTTTAGTGCATCGTAGGCACCAAAATCGGAAATTTCAACTGCGTGCCATGGTGGCGTTTCGAAGGCGGCGTGTTGTGGCCCCGTCCCACTCTGCCGTAGCCTTCGCAGTGCAAGGCATTGAAGAAGGAAGGGGGAGCACAGCAGGGGCTGTGTTTGATTGACAATAACTACACTTCTGCTGAACGCATTGAAGTACTTTTTGCGGCGAAGTATTTCTGAAATAGTCTTTTAACCTCAAATGTCTTTCTCCACTTCGATAAAAAGTGGTTCAGGGCCCCTTTAACATTGTGAGAATACGTTGCCGAGATACAGACAAGGCTCCTGCAAATATGTGAGCCAACTACAGTAGACTTCCGGTAATTCCACCCCGACGGGACCTACGAAATTGATAACGATAAAATTATCCATCGGCTCGAACTAAACATGTA
The DNA here is from genome assembly GCF_013339745.2 of Dermacentor silvarum. Taxonomy (NCBI): domain Eukaryota; kingdom Metazoa; phylum Arthropoda; class Arachnida; order Ixodida; family Ixodidae; genus Dermacentor; species Dermacentor silvarum. Next base: position 163,415,840 of record NC_051159.1, read on the forward strand.
GAAAAAATCTCAAAACACATCGCCGATTCATTTGGCAGTATTTGCCCTATTCAAACACACCCCCACTTTCTGTGTGTCCAAAGCAGAAAACTAATGTATAAATAACAGTAAAGCTCCCAAACAAAGTAGAAATCTAATGCGCACCCAATTTTCTGGCAAGAAAAATTGACAAGGGTCTATGTGTTGCCTGCCCATTGGCGGCAACTCGCCAATGTCGGCTTTCAATCAGTTTGCACCATGGCCAGTTCCAGTATAACTGAACGTCCTGTGCATACACCCAAAATCAATGGATCCCTCGAGGTTCTTGCAACATGGCAGAGTGGCGAACGCTGGATGACAGACCTATTTGCTTCAGTTGTCGCCGCGTTGGTCACGTCGCCCGATAATGTCGCAACCACTGGCCCTAGCTGCCGTTCTCGAACAGCCCTCATCCAGATGGTAGTTTTCGCCATTTCCAGCTGCAAGCAGAGCTGAACCTGCTTGCAGCTGGAAACATCTTTCGCGACATCTTGGCCACTCAACATTCCACTGATGGTATGACCACATGGCACCGTCGTTCACAGTCGCCGAGCAGTCACCAGTCCCGTTCGCCGCAAAGTCCCCTGTCGTCCAGGTCACCCCAGTCCAGCCGCCAGTCGCCGTCTTTCCAACCTGGGCGCATACCTCCGAAAAACTAGAAGATGCAGCTCCCGGAGGTGACACTGCATTACCCACGTCTCCGCCAAAGCTTCTCGCCCTGCTGACCAGACAATATACTCTATGCACAAGTTGACGGTGTATATGTCCCGGCGCTCATATCTTGGTAATGAGCACCCATCTTCGTTGTTGCCTGAAGAGAGTCCTTACACTTGCCGCATCCCGTGTTATCAGGGTCGCTGATGAAGCAATGCCCATTATCCTTGGCATGTGTACTGCCCGAATAACTGCTGTTGGTTTCAACACTTCCGTTTCATTTACTGTTCTTGAACGGAGTTCCCATGACTAGATCTTTGGCATACTTTTTATTGGACAATTCAGCACTGAGTGACTGCGCTGCTGGCCTCCAAAATCAGTTGAGCCTTGTTTATGTTCTCTAGACTTCGTACGGTTGCCACCTCAAGCCGCCATGTATATACCTATGACGTGCTTCCCATCTGTTCCTGACAGTGACTATGTGCTGACTCCTAATGTAAATGTTCTCCTGCTACGTACAGTTGCTATTATTCATACAATTGTGACTACTGCCGAAAGCCGCGCATTCCTTGCCGTTTTAAACTTTGGTTCATGTACGCAAGTTATCCCGGAAGCCATGTTGCTAGGCACCGCTTCACCAATCTATGATACTGCCATCTCTGTATTGGATGTTCTGTCGTACTTTGCAGCCGCCTGCTGCCCGATCAGTTCCACCAACGTCCCATCCTGACATTTTCAAATACGATCGCTCATGACCTGCTTCCCGAAAAGGCTGCGGACCTCTGTCGCGTCCTGGTGTCTTATTGCGATATCCTTGACTTTTGAGGATCGCCCGCTGGGACAGACTTCCGTTGTGACCCCAAGATTGACACCGGTGATGCTAGTCCTATCTGCCGACGTCCCTATTGAGTATCCCACGCAGAACGCCACGTTATCCAAACTGAAGTCGACAAGATGATAACCAAAAGTGTAACAGCCCTCTTCGAGTGCTAGGGCATCGCCAGTTGTCTTGATCAAGAAGAAGGATGGCAGCTGGCAATATTCTGTCGACTACCGTCAACTGAACAAGAACAAGAGCGAATTGATGACGCTCTCGATTGCTTTCACGGCTCCAAATACTTGTCTTCAATCCAGTTATTGGCAGATTTTGGTCGATGAAATGGACTGTGAAAAGACCGCATTCATTGAACCAGACGGCCTATACCATTTTAAGGTTATGCCTTTCGGACTTTGGAATGCCCCAGCAACTTTCGAAAGAATGATGGACTCTCTCCTTCGGGGCTATAAGTGGTCCATCTCCCTATGTTATCTGGACGATATCGTATTTTCCCTTATGTTTGACAGCCACCTCAGTTGCTTGGCCGCTATTCTTGAAGTCTTTAGGGAGGCTGGCCTTCAACTTAACTCTTCTAAGTGCCATTTTGGACACAGCGAAGTCAAAGTTCTTGGCCACTTTGTCAGTGCTGCCGGTATACATCCTGATCCTGCTAAGATAAACACAGCCAAGAACTTTCCTGTACCCTGCTCAGCAAAAGATGTGTGCAGCTTCATTGGCTTATGTTCCTATTTTCATCGGTTTGCTGAAAATTTTGCGGATAACGCCTGGCCGCTGACTGACCTTCTCAAAAAGGACACTGCGTTCTTTCGGGGCCGTGAACAAGCCGGCGCCTTCTACACCCTCATCCGCTTGTTGACAACGCCTCTGCTATTAGGCCACTTTGATTCATCTGCACCAACTCAATTTCGCCATGGCATAGGTGCTGTCCTCGCCCAACAGCAAAACGGAGACAAGCGTGTCATTGCCTATGCTAGTCGGCTCTTGTCCCCTTCAGAGAGCAATTTTTCTATCACCAAGCGCGAGTGTCTCGCTCTGGTGTGGGCAGTGGCTAAATTTTACCCTTACTTGTTTGGCCGTTCATTTTCTGTCATCACGGATCACCATACCCTGTGCTGGCTATCGTCACTGAAAGACCTGACTGGTCACCTTGGTCGCTGGGCACTCAGACTCCAGGAATATTCTTTCGTTGTGATGTACAAGTCCGGCCTCTTACACCTGGACGCCGGCTGCTTGTCTCGTCACCCCGTCGATCCTCCTGACAAAGACAACCAGGATGCTGACACTTCCCTTCTGGCAATTTCTCACTTTCGTGACATCTTTACTGAGCAGCGAAAGGACGACTCTCTATGGTCAATCATCGAGCACTTGACTTCTGGCCACTCAGATCACTCAATCAGGATGTTTGTTTTCCGCAATGACATTCTTTACCGATGCAACATGAGCTCTCACGGACCAGATTTGCTGCTAGATGTCCCTCGTCACCTCCGTTCTACTGTTCTTGCTGAGCTCCACGACGCACCTCCTGCTGGACATCTTGGCATCTCCCGCACTTACGACAGAGTGACGTCGAGTCTTCTGGCCAGGCCTGTACCGCTCTGTGTGATGTTACATTGCGGCTTGTGACGTCTGCCAATGGCGAAAGAGGCCATGTGCGCAACCTGCTGGCCACCTTCCTCCAATCGATGTTCCCAAGGAGCCTTTCTTCCATGTCAGCATGGACCCTCTTGGCCCCTTTCCCACATCCATAAAAGGGTACAAATGGAGAGCCGTTACAACAGACTATGCGACTCGCTATGCTATTACACGTGACCTGCCCACCAGCTGTGCTGCAGATGTAGCACACTTTTTACTTCAGAACGCGATTCTTCAACATGGTGCGACGAGGCAGCTGCTGACAAATCGTGGCCGCTACTTCCAGTCCCAAATTGTCGAAGTCATACATCGTTCCTGCTCCACCGAACACAAGCTCACAACCATATATCACCCACAAATGAACGGACTGACAGAATGACTAAATCGTACCCTTACAGATATATCTATGTACGTTTCAGCAGACCATCGCGATTGGGACAACACTTTGGCCAACTTTACGTATGTGTACAATTCGTCATGTAGAGTAAAAGGGTTAATGTGCAGAACTGTTCTTGATACCACACGCTTTTGAAGTTTGGAACGTTTTGAGCTCTGCGGTGTGAAAGGATTTTTATGCCCAATATAAAGATATCAGTGAAAATGAAAAATATTCGGGACCCATTTTGCGACCCATTAACTCTGCAACAAAATAGGGACAAATAGCAGATGACAAGCACAACTCTCAACTAGTTTGTTCCAAAAAAAAAAAAACTGACACTTAGTACAGTGGAATCTCGATGATACGATCACGGTTAATACGAATTTCCGGATGATACGAATTTTTCTGCGGTCCCAGCCGAGCCCTGTTACTTTGCAACGTGTTAGAAAACGGTTGTTACGAATCGATTTTCGACCCGCATCGGTTGATACGAATAAACGCCGTCCCACCCACGGCCGCGAAAGAGAAAAGCGCGCAGTCACGAGCTTTCTCCCTTTCTCTTTTGGTGTGGACGCGACGCCGGACAGCGCGTAGGCCGCGACTGGGCGCGAAGAGTTCGAAGCGGTGGCACTTTTGTGCTTTTCCTGCTTTTCCGCGTGACATCGGACGGAGTGGCTGCCGTGCTTCGGGCCGCGTTCTTTGAGTTTGCACCATTTTGCCTAGTCGCAGTGAGCTACGTCTACCGAGATACGATCTCGGCTGATTCGCGCGGACGTACGCCGAGGCGTGGGAGCCTCCGTTGGCGCGTCTTCCGTCGGCTGCGTTATCGGTGCCGATGGCACAGGGCGATAGTCGGTTTCGCTGCTGGAGTCACACGGTGCAAGATAGCGCGGCACGTAATTCACGGTGCAAGGTTGCGCTCGTTCAGTCCAGTGCTCCTCCGCTTCTCCCGCTAATCGCCATATTTTTCTTGTTGTAGGAGCACTTCCGTATTCCGAAGGCGTGCTTTGTCCAAAGTTTATTCGCCATCGTCGCTCCATCACTAACCTGGGAGCTCTCAGTAATCCGAATTCTGTGTGTCAAGTGAAGACGCCGGCGTGGTTTACGAAGCAGACAACTGCGGTTGCAATCTTGCCCCTGCCAGAGCAGCAACACACTGGAGAGACGGACGCCTTTCAGCAGGGCAGCCAATCGGAGGCCCGCTTTCATCGGAGGGCCCGTGTGACTACCAATCTCAGACCCACGCTTCTTTTGTGTTTGTGCGTTTGTTACAAGATGGCGACGACGGACGAATTGAGAAGCAGAATGGCGAAACTTTGAGCTTTCGAACGATACCAAGATGGCGGCGCTCGGTGGCGGGAAATACGAGATATGGCTCCGTGAACTGCGGTGATTTTGCGCGATTTAAAGCTGTTTTCTCGCCCTGCGCACTGACGAATTAAACTTTTTCGGGCACTTTTAGTGCGTTTTCAGCCAAACCATTTTGATGCAGCGTAGATTAGGCGTTGCAGATACCCAAACGCGTGGTTTTCAAAAATCTATTTTTCTCACGATTTTCGCGATCTGATCCCCGCGTCCCCCTTTAATTTAGCTAGCTTTAATTGTGTTTCGATGATACGAATTTCGGCTAATACGAATATTTTTCGTGACCCCGTGAGATTCGTATCATCGAGATTCCACTGTACTTCATCATCAGATGACCAGGGTGGTGGTGGAATTGAAAACCACAGGGAGAACCGAAGGAAAAGAAACGCTATCAACCCTTGAATAGGAAGAAGTTACAAAATGGTTAGCTAACTTCAATGGGCGCCACGACACATGCCGCACAAGAAGACAAATTCTTTATCTGACAATGTGATGAAGGACTGACCGACATATGCATCTCCCATGTTTGCTCTTTGGTCACCAGTCGCAGTTGGTTGCAATATTTATCAGTTGCTAGCGCCACACACATTTGAACACCTTATAACCTTCCGGACGGTATTAGGTTGTAGACTGAGGAGATGCTCACCCTGCCTCTTGACCTTCTGCTCAACTGGAGGCTCCGGCTTGGGCCTCGGCTCAATGGAAAGTGCGTGCAGCTTCTCATCTGGCTCTGAACGAGGCAGTGGAGAACGGAGCACAGCAGGCGACCGTGCCTGCAGCCAGCCATGTCCTTCTTCCTCTTCTTCAGCCTCTCCATTCATGTCCCCATTGATGGTGGCCACTACCTGAGGCCTCTCGTCTTCCTCCTCATCCGAGGTGGAGCAGCTGCTCCTCATCTCCTGGTTCACCTGCACAAGTATCAACTGCTTGTCACAGCAGAAGCAGCAGTGTTCCTGCTCTCTGCTGCTGTGGCACAAAAGACTGCACATTAAAGCATACCTGCAAAGTTCCAGACTTGATAATTAGGGATACTGCGAGCGAGGGGGGGGGGAGGGGGTGTTATAGGAAGCAAGCAAAAAGAAAAATGGCAACCTTGGCTCCGTTCATTTGGATGCATTTGAACCTGAATACATTTATTATATTTAACCCAGTGAACCTTCCCTACAAAAAACGATAATTGTAATCATGAGAAACGCAATGTATTCACAACATCAAAATGCAATGCAGCCAGACTGTGTAGCAGTGAACGCTCTAGCAGATAAGGCAAATAAATAAGCTGTGCCATTGTCACCAGCTTGTGCCAATGGCACAGTTTTCTTGAACGGTGCTGCAGAAAAGGCTGCAGAGAAACACAGCTTTAGGTATTGCCTTTGAGACAATGCAACACACACTAAAGGGAGCGGTATGAAGATTATACAAGGTGCTATCGAAAAGTTCCGGGAATTTGAAAAGTGTGGGCACAAAGTAGTACACATTTCCGCCGCTAGATGCCGCTAGCAGTATGCCTTGCGGATCAGTGTGCTGAATCACTTGCATCTAAGAAGTATTGCTTTGCGAAGTGTTTTGCTACGCAATGTTTCACTGACTTGGCGCTGACTTGGCACATTTCTTAGCAACCAATATGGCAGACTTAAAGGAGCAAAGGATTTGCATCAAGTTCTGTTTTAAACTTTGCAAAACTGCGGCAGAAACTCGTCATATGCTAGAGGACGCTTTTGTAGTCAATGCCATGAGCCAAAGTAGGACGTTTTTATCGCATAAATGCTTCTAAGAGGGTCGAGTGTGTGTTGGGGACAAACGTTCTGGACGCCCATCAACAAGCACAACTCCAAATACAATAGCGGAAAACAGTGGAATCGTCCATCGATGTTACGATCACATTTGAGCGCTTTTACAGTGATAATAACTGTTGTCGAAAGGCTATCCTTGGAAATTGCAGGCTAACTATAAAGGATGTCTGCGACATTGTAGGACAATCATACGGCAAAGTTCAGTGAATTTTGTCTGATGTTTTGAACATGAGGCGCATTTCTACAAAATTCGTGCCAAGGCGGCTCAGTGACGAACAGAAGCTGTACCGTGTTTCTGTCTGTACGGAGCTTAAGCAACAAGGCAGAGACAATCCCACATTCCTCTCCAGTGGAATAACTGGGGATAAGACATGGGTTTATACAATCCTAAAACCAAACAGCAGTCGTCGCAATGGAAATCGCCAAATTCCCCGCGGCCAAAAAAGGCACGTCAAGTTCGGGGCAATGTGAAGTCCATGCTCTTTTTTTTTTACCTACATAGAATTGTCCACAAGGAATTCGTACCTCCTGGACAAACTGTGAATAGCGAGCTTCACTGTGACATTTTGAGGCGTTTAAGAGAGCATTCGTCACAAATGTCCGGAGAAGTGGAAGAACAACTAGCTACTTCATCACGACAACGCGCCTGCTCACACATCACTCGTTGTTCGACAGTTTCTGACTTCCAAACAAATCACAGTACTTCTGCTCCCACCCTATTCACCTGACCTCGCCCCTTGCAACTTGTTCCCAAAGTTGAAGTTGAGGCTGAAAGGACGTCGGTTTCACACTGCTGAAGAGATCCAGGCGGAATTGCAGGCGGTCCTCAAAACACTGTCGCTTGGAAAGTTCCACAAATACATGGAATCGTGGCAGAAACACTAGGATTGATGCATACATGCTCAAGGGGACTACTTTGAAGGAGACAGTGCTGATTAGGCGTTATGGTGAACACAATTTTTTTATGACTGAATTCCCGGAACCTTTGGGTAGCACCTCGTAGTCTAGTTAACAAATATTAAGTCAATGTGGAATGTTAAAATACCATTCCAGGATCCTCGCAGCATTTGTTTCGCGCCAAGAAAAGACAATTTCTCATAAAATCGCGTCTGAAGGGTCCACATACCTTTAGTGCAATTCAAATCGTCCGCCCCCGAGCAGGGAGTAGCGACATTGCATACACCATCACCACCCTTTACAGCCGTCGGGGAAAAAAAGGGTACCGAACAGACGGCGCTAACATTAATCTTGCATGAAACGCAAACATGCGACCACGGAGAAACTGAGCCAAGACAGAGCGTAGGATAGGATTCACCGTTGCAGCTGCTCTTGGTCAAGTGGCGTGAACCGTTTGGGCATTCCGTTACGTCACATGGGCATGGAATTCTCAGCTACTTGCAGTTTGTGCAAGTTTCACGTGCCAGCAAAACCAGCACAGCACTACACGATAACAAAACTACAGAAACGTGAAAGCACGGGCGGCGAGGTGTCAAGAAAATGAAACCTTTCAACCGCCCGCATTATTGTCTAGGGTAACGTCAATGAGTTCTTATCTCTAAATATCGAATAGAACTGAACAAGTAGCACTTTCTTCCATCTTCAAATGCAATGTAATGACCTTTTTATAACGAGTGGTTGAGTACTAGTGACAGAATTATAATGAGGAGTGCCTACATCATCGGGCTAGTACTTGAATTTCTCGGGCGAGTCTCCCAAATAGTGTCCTGCATTTCCCTGAATTTCTTGATTGCTAGAGCCTTGTTCCCAATATTATTGACACTTTAGACATTCTCGGGCATTAATCTATCATTTCAGCTTGACTTAGCATCTGCATTTAGTGCCCCTTCAAGGAATGCTTGCATATTCAACGAACTTGGCAGAACTGTCCTAGGACGACATCCTTTGGAGTGCCAAGGAGAGGCCGCTGAGTTAAATGCGATTGCATGCGACGCTGCCCTGTATTTCCCTGGTATTTTCCCTGGTATTTTCGAAGACAAGAGTTGATTTTGAGATATCCAGAGTCTCGCACAAATATTTTTTGAGATAAGGTGTGAAAAACACGTGGATTTACACCATGGCCAGAAACTTTTTTACCAATATTTGCCGATATTTCTAGATATCAGAGTTGGAGTTAAGGATTACTGTACTTCCAGGTCATGAATGGCATGTGCGTTATCCACATGGCATAGCATGCTTGCAAGGTAAATTGTGAGCGTGGACATGAAAATCTTTATCTAGGGATAAGATAAGCCCCAAAAGGTTCACACTATTTTGGGTTCAATCTTTATTCGAAATAACAAGTAAACAGGAGTACCACAACTGAGAGTGAAATGATGCCACATGGTGGCAAGAGTATATCAGTGCGCACGCAGTTTAAAGTCCCTTCAATATTGTGCAGCATGATGCACTGCGAGGCCATGCTAGTACAGTAGAACCCTGCTGATATGTTGTTTACGAGACCGTAAAAAGAAAACGCAAGAGCTGGGAAACGCAAGAGCCAAGAAATAGGAAAAATCGAGAAATGAGAGTAGTGTTGAATTGCACACAATATTATTTTAATTCTTACATGTGAAAAAAAGTCGTAGTTTCGCCCGAAAGCCGAAGCATAGATTGCGATAGCAAATTAGTAGACAGCTATGGGCACCGGGCGGCCATCGTAAGGTGCCAGTGGCGCGCCGGCAATATGCTGGCAAACAGCGCCGCGAATGGCAGCTGTCAGAGCACTGGCATGTGAAGCAGACGACGGGACGAAGGCGCTCGGTGCTTCCAGTGATTTGGCACTGCGGGTTTTAAGGGCCGACGCACTGGAAAACGCATTTTCCTGTGTCTGCTTTTGAGAAAGGTCATCACTTGTACGACGCAGACCACATTGGTGGCATCAGGTAGTATATAAAGCAGAAAACGAGCGCAAATTGCGATGCAAATGCACCACGCGAACGGAGCTCACCGCGGCAAGCTAAGACGTGGAACTCCAGCAGTTATATTCCAGATGTTATTTTGCTTTGCGCTTTAACATTACCGCGTATTTAATCATGGAAATATGCAAATAACACAAGAATTATGGCCATAAAAAAAAGGAGACATAAGTCATCCTTATTCTGTTTCTTGAGCTGCGTCACCGATTACACATGTGTCAGTAAGTTCCTGTTCTTTGTCCGTTGTAGTTCTTTTATCTTTGCGATGCTTCCCCATTCTTAATTGCTTATAAACTAGCCCAATCTTCAGTCATGGCCCATTTTATATAGCTTAGCGCGACCCGTCGCTGGCGGCGAGTATGAACACGCCACTGCGTTGGCATTCGCCGTCGATGCACAGCACAGTCGTGTGCCGGACGCAACCAGAGTTGGGAATTGCTAGGAAGGAAATGAACATTAAAGGAAGACTGATACACTGATAAGACGGCAAAATGACTACAAATGTGAGTTCGCCTTCGGTGCCCAAGCTCCGGAGCCGTTACACTACGGAGGCAAAGACAGGCAAGTGGGACATGAAGCTCTTGCGTATGAACAGCTCTCTTATTAACGTTAGAACAACTAGACCGTAGCAAATCAGCGTCGGAAATGTACAGTGCCCAGCGATTGAAGCGCTGGCAGCGCGCGGCTGCCGCCGTTTTTTTTTTTTTTCTTTTCGTGCCACAGGTGAGCACTGTGGGACCAAATGCAGTCATAATGCGTTACGAAGGTTCTCGCTTTCACTCTACACCACAATGCACCAGTTTGGTGTCCCCAGCACTTACAGTCAGTGCAAAAAGCGCTGGCGACCATGCGATTCGAGTACGTATCGCGTTTCAATTGCTGAGCGCTGAACGCGCTGTTGCCTACAAACCGCACATAAACAGACTTTCCGCCTGAAAATGCGATGCTGCGATGAACAACGGTTAAATTGAATGGCCTAACCAGCTTCAGTCATGTTTCAGTAACTGTTGGTGCACCCAAAAACGCAACATGTTTGATCAGACTTGGTTTCATGGCAGCGCCTGCTGCGCGTGGCCCGGCCGCCACATGCCATTACATTCGCGGCGCCACCGGTCCAAATTCATCCCGCGCCCGGTGCCTATATAAAGTAAGGATAGTAGTTTTATCGCCCGTATAAAAACTTGTAAACATTTGCTTATTAACTACATTAACAAGCAAACATAACACATCACACTCGATGAGTGCAGACACGCGCTGTCAAACGCTGGCGTGAAGGAGCGCCGCTGCAGCAGCGAGCGAAGTGACCTTCGTGCTGTTGTCTGTAGCTTGAACGCAAACTCAGCGCGCACACAAGCTACGAGTATATCAGTGAGCACAGACAGCACGCACAAAGCTACGAGCCGCCGATGCACCTGCACTGCCTAGACACTGCTCCCAACACAGATCGCTTTCAAGATATGGCCCAAGCGACCGCGCGCCGCCCCGCAGTACGCAGTTGATGCCAGAGTACAACGCCGCTCGCTATCCCTCGCTCGCCGGTGCCTCAAGCGCAATGGAAGAAGGCACGCTTTCTCCCCGCTTTTCTTTCTTGCGCACCCGAGATTTAGCCCGCGGTCGTCAGGCTCCCCTCGCATACTTTCACTTGCGCGGCGACGGCGTTATCGCCCTTGGACTTTATACAGAACATCTATATATGCGCCAAAACCAATTTTAAGGCCACAATGAGTCATAGACAGCATCTTTTGATAGCAAATATGGATCTCAAAGGCCATGCTTTTGCAGGCGGAAACCAAAAATAGGTGTCACAAGGTGTCGCCCCGGCACTTAGGGCGGCAGATCCCATCATCAAGCCACCAAGCCAAGCAACATGAGAAGTCAAAATGGCCGCTCGGGCCGGCGCGGGGTGGCAGTTCACGTGTGAAGCAGAAACGGTCCCACAGTTGCGACGCAACAGCGGGGTTACCAATGCATTGGGTTCTACAGGATCTCTGCCGGGACCAACCGAAAATGACGTAACAGCCGGGAAAACGCAGCACCCGGGAACGTAACAGCGGGTTCTACTGTATCAGTGCTCAGCGCTACAACAGGCGGAGAAGTGCTGACATAGCTGTACATCCATCGGCACAGGAGCGCACTTTCGTGCACAGGTAGAGGGATTAAAATAAGAAAACCGTGGCAGTGTAGCGGTGGCAGCATTTGATAGCCATAATTCTACTCCTACGGGGGCACACTAAGGACTTCGGTGGGAAAGACTCTTGGGGTGCCCCTTACTAGACATTTTGAGCAGAGCATTTACGTCCACTCCACTCAGACCAGTATCGCCTAGCAATTTGCACACAGCCACTGATTCAAAGCGCCAGGGCATGTGCGCTTAATGCTCATTCGATTGCCGAGGCTGCGGGATGTGTTTGCGTTGACCTGTCTCATGACCCTTTATGTCACGCATAATACGTCACAATGCAGCGAAGAGCGACCTTGACGGCACAACACTGGCAGTTTGGGCTTTGTTGTGCAAATTCAGCTTGGTGCTGCTTGCCTACATGCGAGAATAACCAGTTACTTCCAGTAGGCATACAAATGAATTTGGTAGGTCGGCTTCATGACACCCGCAGACCCGAATGTCCCTCTTATGGCCCTCAGTTGAGCGCATGACTCAAGTACGATCACCAACGAGCTATTTGATAAGGAGCAAATTTCTCGCAATGGTTTGTTGTCCGCCACCTCGCAGGTCAGTGACAAAATTTCATCACAGCCGCGCACCCTTGGTTGTTAGGCCTAATGAGTACTGCTTCACCGAGTGCCCGCAACCAAAGTCACGGTTTGGTGCCGCATAGATGCAGATTCATTCACAATGGGTGTACAGCTCTCGGAAAGCTAAGAAACCACTTAAAACATATTGCCAATGAAAGCGAGAGACAGGGGTCAACTTGACTGGTGCTGACTTTCCTCACGGCCACCATTTTTCCAGACATTGTGAGTGTGGATCTTGTCTAAAAATTTGAGCGAGACACTGTGCACCATTCAGAACTCTCTCACCATTATGCATTAGTTCAATCAAGAATCTAGGGTGCTGCAGGGATGCTTTAATAATCCAACAGGTCACAAAATTAGATCAGCAACTCTAAACAAATGCTTTGTCTTTGAGTCGCCTTGGCTACGAGCCGAGTTAAAGGCACAGAAACTTGCTCGCTGAAACCAAAAGTGACGATTATACAAGTTTCATTATACTTTAGTCATTTTGAGTACTTCAAAAATTACAGATCCTGTAATTTGAATTTAAGCAAGCATCAAATAGTATAATATTCTATCGAATATTCGCACAAGCCTTCTGCAGATGCTTACATGTGCTTAGATCTCCAAGACAAGCTAAAGTTCCAGCGACCTATGATGTCTCGTACTTGTAACTGATAAATTGTAAGCCACTGATTGGCTATGAACCCTTAACAGCAACAACCCATTTCTTGGCAAAAGAAAAAATTAAATTAAAACAAAAAAAAGTTTCAAATTGAACAAGCCCAAAACACACAACCCTGTGATTGAACAATGTTCATATTTGGTAAACAACAATATCAAACACAATTAAAATAAATTCCACTAGCTCTGTCCAAAGATATACTCGTGTATACAAGGATGAGTTGAGACCACTAACCTCATTTTGTGGCGGTGGTGTTGGCGGTACTTGCGGCCCGCTCTGCAGCTCCTCAATCTTGAGATGAAGCTGCTGCATCTCGAGGCTGCAACCAAGTGTTTAAATGAGTCGTCAACATACAGTGCTAGCAATTTTACACAACCTGCCCCAATTCAATGATGTAATGCCATTGAATTAATGTAAGTAAACTTGCCAGTATGCGCTCACTCCTGGCTACAGGCCTTGGCAGAGATCACTTTGTATAGAGCTATTGCGCATATTGTACAATAGCTAAATACTAATAGCTCAATTATTACGTCTTGTCTGACCTTAACTTTCACATTGTTCCAGGCTAGTTGAGAGTTCAAGAGAGAAATTAGCAAGACTTGATGGCTACCACACTGATAAGCAGTGTGGCTCAAGTTTCATTCCTACGCGGGCGAGTGCAGGCGAACATTGGCAGACAATAGACGGCGATTGCACAATTGTCGTGCTTTTAGTAGTACCCAATTTCTGTCGCAATTCGAAATGCCAATTTTTGCTTACTTCAGCCTGTTTATTACACTGAATAAAGAAATATACACAGTAATTCTAGGAAGAAGCGCACTGATCCAAACACCCTTCTTGATTGATGTCAGCTATTGGCCAATGGCAGCTGCATATGGGCATGGCAGCTGGCCGCAGACACATGGATAACCCGTTTGTGTTCATCGCGCAGATAGCCGCATCCCTGCTGCTGATAGCTGCAGGCCATGACTCCGGTGGGACACGAAGCCTACAGATGGAAAACGTGCATGCTGCACATCCGATTCCAGACCACTGCACCGCCGAGCCAGTCCTGCTGACATTGCACAGCAACGGTCTATTCTATCAGTGCACTTCGTCGACCACTCCGAGCGCCAGTTCGGTCTTAAATTCGACGTTGGTGCCGCATCAAGCGCTTCATTCCATAAGAAGGGACGACACACTTCCGTGGGCCATAAGGCATGGCAGCTGGCCGCAAAGACACATGGATAACCCGTTTGTGTTCATCACGCAGGTAAGAAAACGCTTTGAACATTGCATGCGTTTCAACGAGCTTTGTTTAATTGTGCTGCCATGCCCTCGGCTGCTGTGCAACTAATTTTTGACATAGTGTATCTCGTGAAACTATTGCTATTAGCAGGTGATGTAGAAACAAACCCTGGTCCTGATACACCTGAAATTTCCCAGCAACTGCAACAAATTTTGAAGGATTTGAAAGAAATAAAGGAAAAATTACTAGCTGCAATAGACAAGAAACTCGAACAACTTACAACCCTAGACAAAAATATTTCGTCTCGCGCAGAAACTGTCACAAATCTACAGAAAGGCGTTACAACCCTAGAACTAAGGCTGGACGACCTTGAACATCGCTCTAGACGATCAAACCTAATTGTGTATGGTGCGCCAGAAGAAGACAAAGAAAACGAAGACTCGCTAGAACTGGCAGTAAACGAAAAAATTGTCAAGGAAGTGCTGAAACTTGAAGCTGTTAGTATCGAACGTGTACATAGATTAGGAAGGCCAGATACCACTAAAACAAGACCAATAATTCTTAAACTTCTCGATTTTAGGGACAAAACTAAAATCTTGAGAAGTTGTTTCAAACTAAAGGGATCAGGTTTTTCGATTTCCGAAGATTTTTCACCTCGCGTAAGAGATTTAAGAAGAAAATTATGGAATTCTGCCAAATCAAGGAAAGAATCTAATTTATAATAAACTGCGAATAAATGGCGATATGTTCTACAGGGACGAGGAAAATAGTATAGCCCCGTTGAAATCTGGTCCCGTCAATCCTGATAAAAAAAAACAGCAACGCGGCCCTCGAAGCGTGCGTTCCCACCGAACTTGATACCCACTTATCCTTTTTGAACATAAATGCCCGCAGCATATTGAGAAAAACTTATTCCCTTGAAGCCTTCCTTCTTACATACGAACCAGACTTTCTAACACTAACAGAAACTTGGCTAACAGCTAATATTAAAGATCTTGAGATAGCCCCTCCCAACTACGCCATCATCTGGAAACACCGGACGACACGAGGCGGAGGCGTGGCCATTCTATTAAAGAAGAGAATCCCGTTTTCAGTGTTACCGATGTTGCGGACGTTGAGGCTATCTTTTGTAAGCTGTGTTTTGCATCTCGCACTGTAGTCGTGGGCTGAGTTTATTGCAGTCTTTCTTCCGGCCTCGACACACTGCGCCGGTTGCATGAATACACGGAGCAATATGCATCAGGGTCCAGATTAATAATTTCAGGTGATTTTAATGTTCCTGAAGTGAACTGGCAGACAATGCAGCATTATTCACTCTGTGCGGATGTATTAATTGATTTTATGTTATGGTTCAACCTCACTCAATTCTAACTGAACCTACACGTGTGTACAGGGATCCAGCTGTTCCATACTAGATTTAATATTCCTCAGCAATCACTTTATAAATGAAGAAACTAAATTAAGTTTACTAGATGGCATTTTTGATCACAAGATCACCCTTTGCACTATATCGCTTACCCTGACTACAGTAAATCTAACAACACTAGTATACTTGATTACCTGATTAACGAATACGACTCGCTCCTGCAACTTTCACATAACAGCAGTACGTACATTGATACCTTGTAGCTCACGTTTAAAGTGATTATAAGCCCACTGTATAACCAATTACATACCAACTAGAAGAAAAACTTGGTAAGGGTAATCCATGGATAACTCGCGACATTATTCATGCCAAACGTAAACCGAATGAGAAAATTGCTGAAAACTAACCCATTCAAGTTTCCGTATCACGATCTCAGCGCAGCTATCCAATGTATGAAATCAAAAATTAGGACAGCCAAACAGTTCTACTTCACTAATACACTGACAAACTTTTCGAAAACTGCTCCAACTAAGCTTTGGAACTACATTAACCCAAGAAATCGTAACGACACCAGAGCCTCAACTGAAGAAAAATAGAAACTCGGCTAACTTGCTTAACGACTACTTCTGTGTTTTCACAGAGGACGACGGCACACTACCACAAGCAGGCTTTACTAGAAATGAGCCACTAGAGCCGTTTACACTAACCGAAACAGGCAAACTTAACTTGCTACTGAACTTACACCCAAAGAAATCACCTGGACCTGATAGTATACCATATGCATTCCTTCGCAGATACGCTAGCTGGATGGCCAAGTACTTAATAATTTTTAACAAATCACTGTCCTCACGCGCCCTCCCTAAGGATTGGAGAACAGCTAAAGTAAAACCAATTCATAGATCAGGAAGCAAAACAGAACCCTCTAGCTACAGGCCAATCTCACAAACATGTGCAGTCTGTAAACTACTAGAACACATTACACTGATTACAGTATAGACCACTTATAACGTAACCGCTTATAGTGCAGGACCGGATATGGTGCGGTCTTTTCAGGCTCCCGTTAATTTTCCCATAGCACTCCATGTATACACGTATCGCTTATAGTGCAGTTGCGGGAAACAAAATACCGGTTACAGTGCGGCTGCCTGGGAGTAGGGCAGTCAGCGAAGACGGCGAACGCTTCCCTCAAACGGGCGCCCCAAGGAGTGCTCGAGGAAGAAAGAGAAAAAGTGGAGGAGAAGGGCACGAGGTGCGAATGAACAGCCAGTGAGGCTGAAACCAGAATCTTGAGTGCGAGTCGTGAAATATCACGGCGTGCATAGCGAGCGAGCGCCACGAAACTGCCAACGCCGGCCAACGCCTGCTTCAGGATAACGGCAGTAAACGAAACTTCAGGGAGCGGGCGGGGCCAGCACGGCACGGCAAAGGGGGCACGCGGAGACCGTGGAATGTGAGGGAGGAGGGCGGCAGGGAAGCGGATTTCGCCTCGGCAACTCCGCCGCTTTGGTGGCTCCCCTCACCCTCCCTCGTAGCTCTCTCACTTTCGACTGTCACCGTGCAGGCGCCGCCATTACAGCCGGCCCGGCGCCAGCTCCCCGAAGTTTCGTTTTCTGCCGTTATGGGGAAGCGGGCGTTTGCCGGCGTGGGCAGTTTCGTTGGCCAGCCTGGGACAGCGCCGCTGCTTCCCTCTGCGCCGTAGCCGCAGCGTGCAAGGTCAACATGTGACTAGGAAGTAGAGGAAGCATAAAGGAGAAAGAAGGGTTTGCTGCCATTTTCTACACGTGGCTGAGACGTCGGCGCGTACACGCATGTTCCGGCGCAACGCAGAATCGGCGACCTTGCCATTTGAGAGAGGGTGAAATTTCAGACGCGTTTTTTTTTTCTTTTTTTTTGTTTCGTTCGCGCGCAACGTTGAGGGGTCTCTCCTAAACTTTTACTCTATGGCGGTGCCGGAGCAATGCCGGTCGGAGGCGCCACCGCGTGATTTGGTTCGAATGAACGAGATTCGACTGTAAATTGAATGCAAACGTTCTAGCCGCATTCCTCGACTGTCGCATACGCGTGGCGGCTCGGTGGACATGTTTTGCATATGCGCGGGCCTTGAAAATTGTTGCTTTGATTATAGTGCGGTACCGCTTATAGTGCGGATATTCGCGACTCCGGCGACTTACGTTATAAGCGATCTACACTGTATCTTAAAGCACACAGCAAAACACCTTGAACAGGAACAAATACTAACAGCTTGTCAGCATGGTTTTCGCAGAGGAGATTCCATGGTCACAACTAATTGAGCTTGTTCACAATGCATCGTTAAGCATTAATCAACAGAAACAAATTGACCTAATCTTTCTAGATTTTTCAAAAGCTTTCAATTAAGAAATTAATTTATAAACTCGAATTTACCTTGGGAAAAGGACCTATTCTTGATTGGATCAAGGACTATCTTACTAACCGTACGCAATTTGTAGAAGTAATCAGCAATATTCCATTAAATAGGCTATCAGATCCGGCATTCCACATACAAGGAAGTGTTCTGGCTGCAGTTTTATTACATTTATGCATTAATGATTTGCCTTTTAATATTCCCGTCATTAGACTTTTTGCTGACGATTTTATTCTGTATCAGGTAATCTATTCTTATAATGACCATTTAGCTTTGAACGCCTCTTTCATTAGTATACAAATGGTGTAATGAATGGCAAATGACTTTGAACATTAAAAAATCGGCTACACTATCAATTACGAGGAAAGAACACAGGTCAGATTTCAACTACACTATAATAATGCCACACTTAACACAGTGAAGGAGTTGAAGTACCTTGGCTTAACATTAACACACAAATTTAGATGGGAACGCGATGTTAAGGTTACCTCGATCGCACAAAAAAAATTGTTCTTTCTAAACAGACGTCTCAGACTAGCACCCCCAAACACACAGCTACTAGCATATAACACATTTGTCAGATCAGTATTAGAATATGCTAATGTTCACTAAAGAACTCATTAACAAACTGGAATGAGTTCAAAGAAGGCACTAAGACGTCTTTATAATAAATATAGGTTAACACTCTCCCACGGAATTGCTAAAACAGGCCGGTATCCTTACCTTACAAAACCGAGCCAAGCTTGCACGGTTTAAAATGATGGCTCTGCTGCGTTTTCACAGAGGACGACGGCACACTACCACAAGCAGGCTCTACTAGAAATGAGCCACTAGAGCCGCTTGCACTAACCGAAACAGGCATACTTAACCTGCTACTGAACTTAGATGGCTCTGGTATTCATAACAAATTAAAAATAAATAGCTCAAAATACTTATCTGTAGCACAACCACGACCCACCCGACATATACACACTATCACTAAACGAACACACAGTTCATACGAAAAGTCCTAAGCATTCCTTCCTTTTTTTTTTCTTTAATGACTCGTGAATGGAACAAGCTGGACCCTACCATTACGAACAGCCCAACCATATATACTTTTTTAACATTAGTCGAAAACAAATTACATGCTTCACAATTCTGGCCTACCTGTGTTACCATTTATTTCTGTGCCATTTATTTATTTTATATATAATCCCAATTTATAGATTATCACCTATTGTGTTAACCTAACTTTAATACCTTGTAGTACTTTGTCATTGCAGAGTTCCATTGCTCATTTATGCTAACTTTTTGCCTCTATCAGTTGTTTATTATAAAGTTTATTGCCTTGTATTATTCTGTTATTACTGCCTACCATTCTTTACCGCTTCTAATTGTTAGCTTATTTCATTACCTCTTGTTATTCCTAAGCATACTACAATGTATATCCTATAATTAATGCTAAGATTTCATTCACCTTTGTCAATTGTCTCCTTTTTTGATTACTCTCGTTCATTTTTTAAACTACGATGCATTGCTTTAGTACTTCTGCCAACCATATTGTTTGTCTCTGCCAATTGTCAATGTATTGTATGTAAGCTAAATATTGTGCTAGTTGTTATTGTTATATTGGAACACAACTATGTACATGCCCTTCTGTTATGATCCCCGATGGGATTGGCAGTATAAATAAATACATAAAATGAAATAAATAAATAAATCAATAAATAAATATGGGAATATGCTATACGACAATATGGCAGCCTGAAAAGATTGAGGAGAAGGCTCCTGTTGAAAAGATAAAGATGTGTTATGTTTAATGGCACAAGGGCCAGCTATGGCCAAAGAGCACCATGACATATGGTTATGAATTGTCTATGTAATATGTATGAAATGTTCAAATGTGTTCAAATGCAGATATACTACGGCTGTAAAGAGGCCTAAAAATGGGTCGCTGGTAAACTTCCGAGGCATATATAAGCATCAAAACAATGACAATAACTCATGATGACGATATAGAAGAAGCATAATGTTTCACTATGAAGTGATATAAAAATGTTCACAAGCACTGCTGCTGTTCACAAGTACTCCTTGATTACGCAATGCCTCTATGACTGCTGGTATCTCTACTGAATCAAATGCCTTTCCATAATCTATGGAAGCCATATAGAGAGGTTGATTGTACTCCGCAGATTTCTCTATTACCTGATTGATGACATGGATATGATCCATCGTAGAATATCCGTTCCTGAAGCCAGCCTGTTCTCTTGGTTGGCTGAAGTCAAGTGTTGCCCTGATTCTATTGGAAGTTATCTTGGTGAATATTTTATACAATACTGAAAGCAAGCTAACGGGTCTATAATTCTTGAATTCTTGAAGAACGTCTCCCTTCTTATGGACGAGTATAATGTTGGCGTTCTTCCAGCTCTCTGGTACATTTGAAGTCGTGAGGCATTGCGTATGAAGGGCCGCAAGCTTTTCAAGCATGATATCTCCTCCATCTTTGATTAAATCGACTGGCATTGCATCTTCTCCGGCAGCTTTTTCCCCTGGTCATGTCTTTCGAAGCCCTTCTAACTTCATCGGTAGTTATAGGAGCCTCTGTATCCTGTTCATCACTACTTCGAAAGTAGCTTGGCTGCCCTAGGAACTGTACAGGTCAGTATAGAATTCTTCCGCTACTTTTACTATGTCATCGAAATTGCTGATGATATTACCCTGCTTATTTTTCAGTGCATACATTTTGCCTTGTCCAATTCCAAGTTTTCTTCTCACTGATTTCATGCTGCGTCCATATTTTACTGCTTCCCCAATCTTTACCACGTTATAATTTCGGATATCCCTTACTTTCTTCTTGTTGATCAGTTTCGACAGTTCAGCGAATTCTATCTGATCTCTCGAGTTTGACACTTTCATGTTTTGCCGTTTCTTTATTAGGTCCTTTGTTTCTTGGGAGAGCTTACCTACTGGTTGCCTTGGTGCCTTACCTCCCACTTCAATCGCTGCTTCCGAGTTAAACCTAGTTACGGTTTCATTCATTACCTCTATGTTATCTTTATCTTCATTTTATAAAGCTGCATATTTGTTTGCGAGCACCAGCCTGAATTGGTCTGCTTTTACCCTTACTGCCTCTAGGTTGGCCTGTTTCTTCATGACTAACTTTATTCTTTCTCTCTTCAAATTGAGAGAAATTATAGACCTCACTAACCTATGGTCACTGCACTTTACCTTACCTAACACTTCTACATCCTGCACTATGCTTGGATTGGCAGAGAGTATGAAATTATTTCATTCCTTGTTTCTCCATTAGGGCTTTTCCAGGTCCACTTCCTGTTGCTGCGCTTCCTGAAGAGGTGTTCATTATTCGGAGCCTATTCCTTTCCGCAAATTCTACTAACATCTCTCCTCTTGCATTCCTAGAATCGATGCCGTAGTTGCCAACTGCTTGCTCACCAACCTGCTTTTTCCCCACTTTTGCATTGAAGTCGCCCATGACTACAGTATACTGAGTTTGCACCTTTCTCATTGCTAATTCAACATCTTCATAAAACTGTTCCATTTCTTCATCCTTGTGACTAGAGGTTGGGGCGTAGGCTTGTACTACCTTCATTTTGTACCTCCTATTAAGCTTTATTACGACAACTGCTACCCTTTCATTAATGCTGTAGAATTCATCAATGTTGTCCGCTATGTTGTTATGGACTAGAAATCCTACCCCGGATTCTCTCTTGTCTTGAAGACCTCTGTAGCAGAGGATGTGGCCGTTAGTCGGCACTGTGTAAGCCTCCCCAGTTCTAACCTCACTAAGGCCAATAATATCCCAGGCAATGCCTGATAATTATTCAAATAGTCCTGCTAAGATAGCCTCACTCGAGAGGGTGCGCGTGTTGAACGTTGCCAGGTTCAGTTTCCATTGGCGGCCTGTCCGGACCCAGAGATTCTTAGCACCCTCTGCCGCGTACCAGGTCTGACTGCCGCCTTGGTCAGGTGCTCCGCAGCCACTGGGGACTGAGGGTGAGGGCCATGGGTTAATTGTCGGAGTTGTGAGGGAGGTAGTGGCCGAATACTGCACCAGGGAGGCCAATTCCTGTTCTGGTGAGGGAGTGACTTTGATGAAGCTTAGTGGGCCTTCCTAGTTTAATTGCACCTGAACTAGTATAGCCCCACTAGCTCTCGGCAATATATTTTTTTTTCTTGCCGGTGTCAGGCACCACTCCATGCCTGAAAATGTGGTGGACTGGAGCAGGATTCGAACTTACGACCTTCAGATTTGAAGCCGGGTATTCTACCTCTGCTCCAAGCCACCACACTCGTTTTGATATTTCTACGAAACATGTCACACTGGGTAGTCTGCCACTCCCAAGGCAGTGGAAGCCGAGTAGGAGCCATTAGGACATTCTCTAGAAGAAGGACGTCTATTTCTTGGGACAGCGCTTGCAACCAGAGGGACAGAGGAGGCCTAGTGGCCGGGCGGTTACGGAACAGCCTCTTTGTGGACAAGTCACGAATAATTGAATGGCATGGATGTACATCTGATTTCACCTTCAGGGAGTAGGAGAAACCTAAATATGTCCTTTGGAGATGTAGGGACCATTAGCTGGATTCAACGTACAGGCTTTCAACAGGACTAGTCCTGAACGCACATGTAGCAAGACGGAATCTAGCATCTTCAAATCAGAGTTGTAGACAATGGCTCTGTAGTCAAGTCGTGACCGTATGAGACTTTTGTACAAGTTCAAGAGGCACCTTCTGTCACTTCCCCAAGATGTGCGGGACAAGAGCTTGAGCAGATTTTGTCTACAGGTACTTCGCTTTCACATACTTCCAAGTACGAGATAAAAGTTACTTTAGAGTCTGAAATGAGGCCTCAAAATTTATATTCATGGCTCACAGATAATCCGGTATTACACCTCTCTTCTTCGAGAAGAGGATGCACATACTTTTTTGGGGGGTTTAGTTTAAAACAGTTAACGTCCGCCCACTTGGACAATTTATTCAAACCAAGCTGTTGCTAGCAGATACTAAGATTGCACGATTTGTAACCTATTTGGATGTAATCCACATATACAGAATAAAACATTGTACGTGATATGATAGTATGGAGCGAGTTCATTTTTACAACAAATAGAGTACAGCTTAGCACTCCACCTTGTGGTACACCAGTCTCCTGAGTAAATGGACGAGACAGGATGTCACGAATTCGAACACGGAATGTGCAGTTCGAGAGAACTTTGAATAACGTTCAGCAAGTTTCCTCGGACACCCATTCCAGCCAGATCACGAAAGATTCTGAAACGCCAAGTGGTATCATGTGCTTTCTCCACATCTAAAAATACTGATAAGAAAAACTGCTTGTGCACAAAGGCATCACAGATATTTGTCTTGATGCGGACAAGGTGATCCGTTGTGGATCTACGTTCCCTGAAGTCGCACTGCAAGGAATCTAGTGTTTTGTTGCTTTCAAGAAAATGGATCAGGCGCCGGTAAGTCATTTTTTCAAAAAGTTTGCATAGGCAACTTTTTAGAGCCATAGGGTTATAACTGCTGACCAAAGTCGGGTCCTTGCCCTCTTTGAGAATAGGAATTATTACTGCCTCCTTCCAGGCGGACGGAACATAGCTGGCAGAGAATATGGCGTTGAAAAGTGATGGGAGTGTTTTGTATGCTTCGGGGTGCAAGTGTTCGATCATCTCGTAAACTATTCGATCATTTCCAGGGGCCGAATTTATTACAATTTAGTGCAGCCTGAAGGTCTGCCATGTTAAATGGACGGTTGTAAGGTTCATTTCTGTCTCCTTTCCGATCCCGAGGCAGCAGCTCCGCTTGTCGCTTGCGTCTCGGGAATGTATCCGAGTAACAGGATGAACTAGAAATGTTCCCCTAGAGAATCAGCTTGGTCCTCAAGAGTGTCTCCTTGTGTATTCACTAATGGTAGAGGATGAATTGCACGGCCTTTTATCTTGTTTACCCTGTTCCAGGCTTTCCTTTTGTCTGTAGAAGCATTTATGCTAGAGATGTATCTCTGCCAGCTTTCCCTTTTGGGACAGCGGCGAGTTCTACCTTCAGACTGTTTTCTTGAACCTGATCAAGTTCTCGGTAGTTGGAGTCACCTTCGCGACTCCAGACCTTATTTTGATTTCTGCGAGCTTCCTTACACTCCTCTTCCACCAGGGAACACGTCGTTTGGAGGGCGACCCATTTGATTCGGGGATACATAGTGACGCCACATCAACAATAAACGCTGTCAAATATACCACTGCATCTTCGATAGGAAGCGTAGAGATGTCTTCCCCGTTCATGCACGCGAGTTCTTTATATCGCTTCCAGTCGGCTGACTCGGCTTTCCAATGGGGGACGCATGGAGAGCACTCATCAGCTTTTGTAAATTTTATGACAATAGGAAAATGTTCGCTCCCATATGAATTCTTAATCACGTTCCAACAGAAGTGTGCTAGATGCCATGCTTAAATCGATTGATGCGAATGTTTTGTTTCCCACACTGTAAAATTGTAGGCTCTTATTTAGTAAGCATGCACCTGTAGCCAGGAGGAAGTTTTCTACCTAGCGCCCTCTGGCATCATAACGACAATCTCCCCGAAGGAGACAAGGTGTGCATTAAAATTTCCAACGGCAATATAAGGTTCAGGCAGTTCAATGATGAAGCTGTGAAATCCTGTTTTTGATAGGTGGTTCAGGGGGATGTATAGAGACAATTGTTACCCTCTTATTAAAGAGTACTGCACAGACCACAACTGCCTCTAGAGGCGTTTTGAGCTGCAATTGCTGGCGAGCAACAGCTTTATCTACTGCTATGGCCACACCGCCCGACTAGGCAAGGGCGTCGTCTTTTTGGTAAATAGCTTACTGCTGAAATAAGTTAGTGTGTGATTAATTAAGAAGTGTTTCTTGGACACACAGCGCCCTTGGATTGAACTTATGTAGAGTTCCTCAATTTCATCTAGATTGTTGAGTAAACCCCTAGCATTCCACTCTAGTATCTGTGTATCCATCTGATGTGTGTTTTGTGCTGTGTGTCTAAGAGAGATTAACCCTTTGAGGGTCGAATTCTTTTGCCAAATGCGACCCCCCCCCGTCGATTTTTTTATTGCCGATTTAAACTCTTCGAAAGAACTTATTTCGGAAAAAAAAAAATGGCCGTAATTGTTTTAGAGCGACAGTAAAGTGACGAAAAAATCATTTGTGTTGTAAAATACACAGTGTTTATTCATGAATAAGAAGTGCACTGAAAAATGGTTGTGCACGTCCGGAAACCGAAACAAGTGAGAAGCCTTCGTCTTATCGCCAACAAGGTGCGATAGAGCTTTTGTGGCCTCCGAAAAAGACAACGCAAAAATGCGAGCATCGTTTGTGTATATACGCGCCTGCCCGGGAACAGGTGTAATAGCGCCATGGCGAGCGATAAACGATCGAGTAACAAGCGGTCACCTTTTGAGAGATTTGAAACCAGAGAGCCATCAGTTTAGCGCATGCACCAAGTGGGAACCGCCGCAGCAGGAAACAGTGACTTGCCGCCGCTGCCACGTGCACACACGCCTGGATGCGCAAGTGATAGCAGACACCATCGTTGCCATTAAAAAAAAAACCAGAGGCACTGGCGCAAGTAAAAAATTCCACATGTTCCCGTTAAGTGGCAGCACATGCCAAGCGAAAGAAATAATCAAAAGAATCGCGCACTTGCCACCACGCGCGCGCTCCCGGATGTTCCAGCGAGAGCAGACGCA
Source organism: Dermacentor silvarum (assembly GCF_013339745.2). Classification (NCBI taxonomy): domain Eukaryota; kingdom Metazoa; phylum Arthropoda; class Arachnida; order Ixodida; family Ixodidae; genus Dermacentor; species Dermacentor silvarum. The sequence continues at coordinate 163,441,547 of NC_051159.1, forward strand.
CCGTTGCCATAAAAAAAATCCCGGAGCGGCATTAGCGCTAGTAAAAAAATTCCACGTACTTCCGTCGAGTGGCAGCACATGCCAAGCGAAAGAAATGATCAAAGGAGGCGCATTTTTTTAGTGTGCAAGCTATGACATACATGTACGTCATTGACCATTTTGAAGGTGTTCGCGGAGGACATACATGTACGTCATTGACCCCGAAAGGGTTAAGCTAGCTCACGAGGCCTTTTGAGGCTCCGTGATGGGGGTTTTCCCTTTCTTCCCAGTGCGCTCGAGGGAGCTGCGCTGTTCTTTGGGCGTCCGAGATGGTGGATAGTGCCCACGAGTCTGCTGGCTCTCCTTCGCAGGGGGCAGAACAGCGCTGGCTGCTCCAGCAGTGGAGGGGGGGGGGGGGGGGCTGATGGCGTGACCGCAGTCACACTCTATGTGACTTGGGCGGCCGCCAAATGTGACGCTGCCCCCCCCGGCGAGCCACATCGGTGTAGGACGGACTAGACTGGTTGTGCATTGAGAAGCGTTTGCGTGCCTCTTGGAATGATAAGTTAAATTTGATTTTGAGTTCAATGATTTACTTTTCTTTTTTCCAAGTTGAGCATGAACGGGAGTCGGCAGGTTGATCTCAGTCAGTTAGCACAGTGGGTGGTGAAAGTGCAGATGTCAGATAAATGCTCATTGGATGCACATTTTGCACAAGTGGTGCGCCCTTGGCAGGTTTGCGAACCATGCCTGAAATGCTGACACTTGAAGCATTGGCACGGATTCGGAATGTATGGCCGTACATGGAGTTTGCAGTATTCAGTTTCTATTGAGTCTGGTTGGTCACTTGTTCCAAAGGTTATGATTATATGTTTCGTCAGGATTTGCTTATTGTCACGCCTCATGGTTATTCTTTGGACTTTTACTACATTATGATCTTGCCACCCCTCAATCGAGTAGGTCATCTTCAAAGATGACACCGCGGACAGTGTTCAAGGATCTGTGTGGGCCTACTGATACAGGGATGTCTCCAAAAGCAATGAGTTTTGACAATTTGCTGTACTGGGTCTTGTCACAAACTTCAAGAAGGTTGCCGCTTCCCATCTTAGTTACTTTGTAGCCTGGGCCAAGCAATTCTGTTAACGATTTTGCCACAAGACAAGGACTGTCTTGGTTTCGTGCTGACTGAATTAAGTAATACTTTGGGAATGTTTCTTTCGGCTGCATGAAAAAATTGAAGCTTTCATCGATGCGCCCCCTTTTGAGATTGCTATATTCGGCAGGGATGGCCGCCGCCCACCATGGAGCGCAACTAGGGGACGACACAGGACAATCTATTCAGTTCTGTGTACGCCAACGGTGCATCCCCACTATAACCAAATACCTATACCCAAGGCTGGATATAATGCACATGGTTAACCCTCACTGCCATGAAGTTGGAAGTAAAATAAAAATAAAGAGAAGACAGGAAAGATTGAAAGTGAAAGAGAAAGACGAAGATTGGAGAGAAGGACAGGAAATGACAACTACCAATTTCCCCCGGGTGGGTCAGTCCGGGGTGCCATCCACACAAAGCGGAGGCTAAAGAGGTGTGTTGCCTCCACCGAGGGGCCATAAAGGTCCAAACACCCAGTATTGGCTAAACTCCCAGGATCCCCTTTTCTCCAGACATGGCTAAGCCGCGCACAGCTACACGCGGGAGGGTCCAACCCTATGTGCTCGGGTACATGGAGTCTCAACACACCAAACGCCTTCTGATGCCGACGCCCCTGCAGGGTCCTGTTGAAAAGAGCGTTTGAGAAAAAGGTGACTTCGCACTCCGCTTGCAACTCCACGCGCCACTCGCAACTGCAAAATTTGACTGAGATGTTCACAGTAGCGTATGCTCCCTAGCAAGAATTTTAATACAAGAACTAATAGCCTATGAGGTTATTGACACTACAGTCTATTACTGTTAGTCTGATAGGTCTACTAGTGTGAAAGAAAATGTTGCAATACACCAGACACACAACAAAAAACAGGTATACTAATTGCTAAATTGCTAGAAGCATTTATTATCACAGCATGTATGTTTACAGATTCCTCTTTCGAGATCTCCGTCAGGTCAGCAATCTTGATTGCCAGAGCTTTTCGTCGACTTCGACCAGAGGACGTCCTTTTGAGGAAGCGATTAAAAAAGCCTGGGCAGAAAAGTGCACACGTATAGAAACATTTAAAAGCAGGGGTGCTAGTTCTACCACGAAATGTCTAAGCTGGCAATATTTGCTTCCAAATTAGAATGTCGTTCCACAATTACCCAACTAATTTTAGGACAAAGTGTGATATGCTAGCTCAAAATGTTTATCATAATGAAAAATGACACCACTTGACACGACAGGACAATTATAAAGCACACAAATTCAACATTAGATGTGTGTTACATCGAAACTGTAGGCAGATATAAGGAACTCTAAGCAGATATCTTGCACTGTCAGAAACAGGCATGTCATTGCAGGAACACACACAGGAATCAGGCCGACAGCACTGTACAGAAGTACGTCCACCGTTGGGATTAAAAACTTCATACTGCACTATAGAAGCATGAGTAAGACTTATAATTACCTTGAAATGGTAAATCAGCACCAGGGAAAATGCTGCACATCGATGCACGCTGATAGATCCACAAAGCCGCGAAGGACAGGGGTAAAAACAGTAGCAAAGTTTTAACAGTTGCCTTGCGTTGTTTCCAAGTCACAACAGCATCCACAGATGAAACTATCCAAACATACTACTGCACGAATAAGATTGCGCAGACTGCCCAGATGCTAACACCACGGGTTCCTTTAAAACACATGTGCACACGTGCTGTGCACAACTACGGCTGACTACGGTCACAGTTTTATGTTCTTCCCGCCCGCCGTGTTCCCTTTTCTGCGATACTGCTCCTTGATGGCAATAAATATTACAGCCTTTTATATGCAGTATGAAGTTCACAATTTCACAATTTAGGTTACAAGTTTGCTATGTACTTTATGCGCACTTCAACAGAAAATACGGGACTAGCGAAACTTGAGCCTGCAAACAAATATGGTTACTGCTATTGCACCATCCTTCGTTAGCTGACTGGGCACTGCGACTACCCCGACGCTGCCTTGCAGATTATGTCTGGCTGTTCGCCCCCCCCCCCCTTTTTTTTTCGTGGGGAAGTATTCGCTGTGCTGTAAACACTATGCGTTCGCTCAACCACTCATCACGACGAGACTGAACAGTGGCCTAGTTAGGCGACGTCATCAGTGAAGCAAAATTGGCAAGGCCATGTAGGCAGCGCGTCGCTTTCGTGTTGCTGAGAGATGGCCAGTTTCACTAGCTTAGTGCACTGAAACTAATGCAAACATGCGAACGCAGTCTGCTGCATAATTATACAGCAGAATTTTTAATGATTCAGCGATTAATTGGAAACACCTCTGCATGCAAGCAAGCGGTCACCAGAAAACAAGCTGTGGAATCCAGCAATACATGTATATCGTTACGCGAACGAAGAATTAAACACTGGAGACTATTTACAATGTATATTTACAAGAGACAACTGCAGCGCTGGCCAGTTCAGCCGACAGCTCGAGAGCAAGGAGCAGTTCGTCTTCTTCGTCGGGGTGCCCACGCACATCGTCCACAAGAAACGCGCAATATGCATGTAGCAATATTATACCGGTCTCACACGACCACATTTGATCGCAATCAAGCCTAATCTGGATCAAAATTCTAGACTGCGATTGGCTCCCTTGTGCAGCAAGTGCAAAGGAGCCAATCACGACCAAGAAATTTGATCCAGATCGGGCTTAATCGCGATCAAATGTGCGCCATGTGACACCCGTATAACAGACCAGCCACAATCCGTACATAGGCCAATAGGACCTATTAGTATAATAAAGAAACTAGTACACACGCAACACTATATAAGACTAAGTCTAATACACACAGACTATTGGTCTTATAGGTAAATCAGTACGACTAATAGTAATTTCTATTTGTTGGGGGGGCTCGGTGTAACAATATTTTTTGGCACTGAAGGCTGCTGGCGTGCTTCTTCGATGAAACATGCGTAGCCAAGTCGGTTCTACCGCGGTGCGAAATGCTGATGTCGCAATTGCAAACAGTGCAAAATGCATGATGCTCGCCTTTCCGCGACGCCACAATACAGCCAAACTCTGCGGTATACTGCCTTAAAAAGACTAAGGTATTTCTTGCGCTCTTTACTCAACGCCATTGCCGACAACTACGTAAAGGACGCACTACACCATGCACCGAAGCCAACAAAGAAAGTGAGAAAACTTCCGATGAGCGTGTGGAGGCGGCCTACTGCTGCCTAGAGGAAAAACCGGCACAAGAAAGTGGAGAGAAACTACCGGGAGAATCGGACCCTAGCGCCACGCTTGTGATACCCTGGGCAGCTGCGTAGACAATTTCCTTATGCGTAGATGAAAATGACAGCGGCGCTGCGTTCGCATAAATAGCAAAGCGGAAGTGATACTAGGAGCTTCAATTCTGCGCTTGACCGGCTACGCTTTTTAGACTCTTCACTGATCACGATGTCAATCGGTGTCACGTAGCTCCGGCACTATGTGGCCAGACTAGGAGAAGGATTCGGCCGAACACGGGCGCGTTTTCGGGAGATTTCTGTTTCGGTCGTACAATCGTACAAAACCATCAAAATTTGGGAGTCTCCCGGACAATTTAGGAGACCTGGCAGGTATGCAATACAACTAATAAAAAAACTGCATTCAGACTAATACAAACTTCTATTAGAATTTTCGCTAGGGCTATTCGCAGACTTTTTTCACCAAGTCCGAGGAGTGGTTTGAACCTGAGCTAGTTGTCACCCATGACACTTGCTGCCAAAAGAGTCTTGCAAAACTCACGCATGAGCTTCCTGCATAGATGCCAGCCTTTCTTGGAGTTGAGAGATTTCAGTGTTTCGCTTCCTCAGCATCAGCTCCAGCTCGGCGAACTGCACAGCAAGAAAGAATGCCAACTCTTACCAAAAGAACACCGTCATAAAAGGCAACTCTAAAGGGCAAGTCATGTTCTGCTCCTACTTCCAATATCCAGAAATCAATCTGCCAATCTGCCAAATACCTGCTAATCTGAACATTAAATACCGTATTTACTCTATTCTAACGCACCCTCGATTGTAACGTGAACCCATTTTCTGTGACCGAAAGAGAAAAAAATATACGATACAGTACCACTGTGATGATGTGGATAGTGGCGTGTGGCCGTGAGGGGACAAAGTGTGTGAAAGACCAGCTTGGAGCTATGGTGATTGTGTGGCAACAGCAAGAGAATTAGTGACGATTATGGAAGAAGGCCACGTGCCACGAACAAGGAAGCGGCGTACAGAGCGCGAGAGCGAGCGGAAATCTCGAACGGAAGCTCGCAGACCGATGGTTCAAGGCACAGGGTACTGGCGACCGGATGTCCTGCTACCGTGCTGACCTGGGCCGAGATACCGCTCGTGGCTGGGCTCTCCTGCGCACCAGCAGCCTGCTGTCATAGCGGCCTGGTGCAGTGCTTCGTGCTGGGAACCGGGGGCACTGAGCTACCAGCCTGCAGACATAGCCCGATGACTGGCGATCAGGTGCCCTGCTACCGTGCGGACTTGGGCTGAGATCCCGCTTGTGGCTGTGCTCTCCTGAGCATCAGTGGCCTGCTGTCATAGCAGCCTGGTGCAGTCTGCCGACCGAGCCGATGTGCTAGCAGCCAAGGCGTTACAGGCCAGGCGTTGCTAGCCAGTTACAGCAGTGGCCTGGTGCTCTACCGGCCTGCTGTTTCCCCAGCTTCAATGTCGCGACAAGGTGCGGCGTGGTAATGACGGCGTAAGATGTGGCCGTCGCAAGCAACCTACCAGCTGTGCTCGAGTGTCGCAACGCTAACGCTTAAGGGGGACGTGGCTTTGAAAATCAACTTCCCGATTTCTTCATGGATTTTGATGAAAATTGGCACAAATGTTTAGAATGTCTCCCTGATACTTCCATAAAAGTTTCAGAGTGATACCTTGAGAACATTTTATTGAACAGAATCTTTATCTCTAGAATCTTTCTGGAGGGCCTTAGGAGCTTAAAAAACGTGATGGACTGCATAGCTCAATGTGTGCTGAAGGTCGTGACAGTCTTACCTTTTTTTTTTTTCACAACACAAATTTTTTAGATAGTCATTTTTCAAGTTACCTTCGCACCAAGCGCACTTTCGGGGTGAATGAATAGCCACACCATAAATTTATAAAAAGTCGAGATAAAAATGCGAGACTGTCTCGACCTGCGCTGTAGTCCAAGGAACGTGACAAAAAAAAAAAAAAAAAACAATCAAAATAGGCTAAACGGTAACGAAGAAATCAGCTCCACAAACTGAGCAGAAAGGCGAAATAACAGTTTTGAGAAAACAGCTCTTAAAGTTTCACCTCTTCAGTTCTCTAAAACGCACCAAATTTGTAATCTTTGATGTGTTTTGTGATGTGGCGCTTCTTGGACATGTGGCCTCTGACTTGCTGAGCCTTCATTCTGCCTTTTTCATGTTTGTATGGCATTCTTTACTGCTGCTCTACAAAGAGCACGGTGCCTGGGTTTCAAACCAAGTGAGGTGCAGAACTACGTGGGCATAAATTTTATATACAGTAGTTCTAGCGTTGTAACTGCAGACTGCCTCATTGATAGCAGTCTCTAGTGCAGTCAGTGAGGCATTGTTTTCTTTTAGTAGAATTGACCATGTTACTGAATGAAGGCTCTCAGCAGCCTTCTGAATCATCTTCCATTGACAATGGCTGTGGAGGTTAGGAGAGCCACTGATAGATAGGCAGCAATGCAGTTGCTAGGTGCTTTCCAGCCTGTACTTCTGTATGACGCCTCACTTCTGCAGCCAGGTGTCTGTACCAGCCTAAGTGGCCTAGTGAACAGAGCTCATGATGAGGTTCTCTTTATGAAGGGGTGGTATGATAAGTATTGTTACGAGATATCTTGGCATTATGATAATAGAGCCGGCGCGCGATGTGCTATGTCGCAGGTCTGAGGTGTTGATGTGCGAAATGCCTGGTCGCGGGTCCTAGGAATAGACGCTCGCGAGCTTGGTCATGCAGTCCGAGGTGCTTACGCGCGAAATGCACAGCAGCAGGTCCGAGGAATAGACGCTCAAGGTGTCGACACTGGAGCGATGTGCCGACGCACGAAATGCCTAGCCGTGGGCTCTAGGAGTCGACGCTCGATTAGCTTAGTCACGCAGTCCGAGGTGCCAACGCGCGAAATGCCTAGCCGCGGGCACGAGGAGTCGACGCTCGCGTTGCCGACGCGCAAAGAGCCTAGCCGCGGGCACGAACGAGGACGCTCGCGTTGCCGACGCGCAAAGAGCCTAGCCGCGGGCACGAGGACGCTCGCGTTGCCGACGCGCAAAGAGCCTAGCCGCGGGCACGAGGACGCTCGCGTTGCCGACGCGCAAAGAGCCTAGCCGCGGGCACGAGGACGCTCGCGTTGCCGACGCGCAAAGTGCCTAGCCGCGGGCACGAGGACGCTCGCGTTGACGACGCGCAAAGTGCCTAGCCGCGGGCACGAGGACGCTCGCGTTGCCGACGCGCAAAGTGCCTAGCCGCGGGCACGAGGACGCTCGCGTTGCCGACGCGCAAAGTGCCTAGCCGCGGGCACGAGGACGCTCGCGTTGCCGACGCGCAAAGTGCCTAGCCGCGGGCACGAGGACGCTCGCGTTGCCGACGCGCAAAGTGCCTAGCCGCGGGCACGAGGACGCTCGCGTTGCCGACGCGCAAAGTGCCTAGCCGCGGGCACGGGGACGCTCGCGTTGCCGACGCGCAAAGTGCCTAGCCGCGGGCACGAGGAGTCTATGCTCGCGTTGCCGACGCGCAAAGTGCCTAGCCGCGGGCACGAGGACGCTCGCGTTGCCGACGCGCAAAGTGCCTAGCCGCGGGCACGAGGACGCTCGCGTTGCCGACGCGCAAAGTGCCTAGCCTGGGGGCACAAGGACGCTCGCGTTGCCGACGCGCATAGTGCCTATCCGCGGGCACGAATCGACGCTCCATGTGTTTAGTCGCGCAGTCGGAGGCGCCGATGCACGAAATGCTTAGGCAAGGATCCGAGAAGTCCGCGCACTGATGTGCTTGATCGCCGAGTCGGAGACGCCTACGCACGAAAGGCTTAGCCTTGTGTCCGAAGATTCCGTGCCCGAAGCTTGGTCGCGAAGTCCGCGTCACCGATTCTCGGAATGCTTAGTCGCGGGTCTGAGATGTCCACAAAAAGCGGGATCGGCCACGCTACTGTGATGTCCGCGTAGCGCCAGTTTTAACACTCATCAAGATTACGGAAACTGTCCAGAGTTCGCGAGGAGACCGCAACAAGTGGTGCAGACGACGGCATCGCGAAGCGAGCACCGGACCAATGGCGAACCGCGCTGGAGTCACGTGGCGGGCGCGGCCAATCGGTGGCTCCGGCACGACTTTCAATCATTTGCTTTTTGTGTGCTTGTTTCTGTGTGGAGGAGATAGCTGAAGCGGCAAATTTGAATGACGGAGAAATGCGCTTTCCAACGAGACCAAGATGGCGGCGCTTGGCTGTTCCGGAGATATTGTGGCTTGAAAAACGCCATTCTTTTGCGATTTCTGCGCAATTTTTCGGCACTATGGCTGATACAATTTTTTTAGCACTTCTACTTGGTTTTTAGTGATATTTCGGAATCGGATAGAATAAGAGTTACAGAAACTGAAAATGTGATTTTCAAAAAATTGACTTTTTAGCCATTTTTCGCTATGCGAAAGCCGCGTCCCCCCTCAAGTGTCGCTACGCAACGACAACCGTCACGAGCACCGCAATGACCACGCACACCTGCGAGTCGTGCTGCATGAGTGCTAGGCACATCATTATATAGACTGACAAACGTCTTCAGAACTCTGTCTAGTCCGCGTGCATCTAAAGCGTTCTGTATCACGTTAACGTATCTGTCTATAGTCTGTGTTGCATGTAAAAGTCGCCTGTCTGCCGTGTCTTTATTGAAAGGATCCTAGGCCCAAAGGAAACAGCAAGTTTTCTATCACAACCATGCACCTCATGCTTTTTTTCATACAGAAATTCAACTTTCTCTCATTTGGAAAAACAAAGATTTACTCCCAATGCACTAAAGTTGCAATGAATTACAAAGTCGCAGTTTTGCCCAAAAGGCGAAGCATCTGTTGCAATAGCAAATTAGTAGACAGCTATACGAAGTAAGGATAGTAGTTTTATAGGCCGTATAGACTTTCACTTACTAACTAAATTAACAAGCATGGTGTTGTCACAGTGTGCACAAGCGAACATGAACACATCTCACTCGATGACCGCGGAAACTCGCTATAGCAACGCTGGAGTGACGAAGCGGGGCAGCAGCGGCGAGTGAATTGACTTTCATGCTAGCACGCCTCTCGCTTCAACACGAACTATAAGCGGCAAAAACAGTGCGCAGCGGACTCTTCCGTCGCAGATCGCTTTCAAGAAATGGCCAAGGCGATTGTACTGCTATACACTACTTCGGTCCACTGAAACCCTTCCGTGTTGCTTTGCTGGTGAAAACCCTCTCCTGTTTGCGCCAGTCCCGCATGCAAGTTTTGGGTTCTCTGAATGCCCATGATGCGGCCCGATTTCCGTCCGTCTCCGCACACATGATCACTTTCCTTTTAAAAGCGGCATCATGATGAACTCGGCACTTCACGCTGATAGAGCAAATGCAGAAAATGGGCAGACAGACGGTAGACTAATGGTGAAGCACACGCACCACAGCACATGGAGGAAGCTACGGCAGCTAGGCTCGAAGCGCGTACGAGGCGGCCATTTTGAAATGCCGATGGCGATATGGTAACACAGATTTAGGGTTGCACTCGATTTTAACGCGCACACAATTTTTGGACCCGTTTTATCAGAAAAAAATTGCGCGTTAGATTCGAGTAAAAACGGTATGTAAAATTCCGCTGATGTGACATTGACGCCTCCGGGGACAGGAGGGGGAGAGGGACAGAACAAGTTTTTTTGTAAAAGCTTGCTCTAAGCCCATGCCTTTTCAGGCATGAAATAGGGAACCTGCAACCTCTCATAACAGATTGCCTGCTCTCTCCTGTGGCTTTCCAAATGTCAGTGATAACGATACACACATCCTGACAGTCCATAGACACCAGCCATTAGGCTCACATGTGCACACCTTTTCAGGTTTTCTAGGAAATCAGGAAGCAGTGGTTTTCCAAGTGTTCTGTCCGTTGTTCAGTCACCGCTTCTTTGTAACCCTCAGGCACCTTTGTCAGACATCAGCCTTGAAAGGTGTGAAGAAGAAACTAGCGATAGGCACAGAATATAAGTGGCACTCAGTCTGAGATGTCCAATGCTCAATTTCTGGGGCAAACCTGCACTGTTCACATTAGGTCCCTTAAAATATTTATTCAACAATGTACTTTGAAATGACATCACACCCGTTTAAGGAAACTTCGCGATACCCCTGCCAAATTAAGTCATTCACCTCAGCAGGGTCCCATCCTTGGGTCTGGGACTCTGCGTCGCACGTTGGCTGTACTGCCTGCAGGGCTCGTGACTGGCAACGAGGCCGTGAGGGTGTCTGGCTCGAGCCGTCCTTGAGGCCATGCTTCTTGCCCTTCCCATCCTCGTAGTCCTCCTCCTCCTCCATAGCAGACTCGTATGAAGTGCTGCTGCACGAGCTTGTGCGCACGCTCCGGGGTCCATTGTTACCAGCAACCAGGGAGTGCAGCTGGTGTTCGGCACCAGCATTCTGTCAAGCAAAAGATGAAGCTATTACCACTGATGCTGTTATGCAAGAATGGCGGCATATTTACTGTGTACAGCTATTTGACTGCCCTCTGAATTAGTTCTGCATAGACTCGTGACAGACTTCTCAACCAGCATGACGCACCACATCCACAAAAAGACTTCCACTAGCGTTGTCAATGAATGAAGTAAAGGTATGCGAATAGCAATTTTTGAGACCAAATCGAATACAACCGAAAAGTGCCAGAAGCGAATCGCATCTAATATTGAATACTTTTCAAATAATAAGCCGCCATTTTCACAATTTATGCAAAACTGTATTAACATCGTAATATTCATAAGCCTAGGAACTTTTTGAGCTTACAATGAGCATCATCAAGCGTTGTTTATCGAAATGCACGAATGAAGCATTACTAACAATTAAGCAGTTTGCTCGCACATACAGGACTTTTTGGAGGGTGCAAATGATCCCTGTAACGTATCCTGTTGCATTACGTTAAGTTCCCAAGTTTTATGCACATGTTATGGCTGCGGGAATGAAAATTATTGTACTTTTGCTCCAATTTCATGTTTGATTGTGGGCAGTTGACATTTTAAAATATTCGAAAACTACTCAGAAATTATTCGTATTTACAAAGTGACTATTTGATTCGAAGACCGAATCAAATAGGACATTAGATTAGTTATTCGAAAGTTGTAAATATTCGTACACCCCTAGAAAGAAGTTCTTGAAAAGAGGGGCATTGCATTCTGGTCCATAGATATCGAGGAAGTGCCGTCGTAGAGCGATGCCAATTGACACTGCGAGTGTAAATAATGTCCAATTCAGTAAAGGTCGGAAATGTGATGTTTTTTTTTCTTAAATACGGTGAGAGTTAGATTTGGGTGCACACTCACGATTACGATAATCCCCAACGCAAAATTTGAGTAAAGCTCTATACGAGTTTTCATTTCGCGATATAATGGCGGCACGTTGCAAACAGAGTAAGTGTAGTACGACTGCCTCGCTAATCTGGAGATCGCAAGAGCCAGCGCTTGGGCGACGTGGGGCGCGATTCACAGCAGCCTACCACACGTGCGCTTCTCTGGCGCCATCTCATAGCCATCGTCCTCCTCCACAGCTTTCCTCGTCAGTTCATCCCCTGCTACACCGCGCATTCACTCATCTTTCGCTGTACTCGTTCGCTCGGTTAGGCAGACACGAGCCACAGGAACAGGCACCCATGAGCTGCGCTCTAGAAAACGGGTGGCCTTAAGATTGCGGGGCATGTTGGGAAGACATGGCAGATGAAGCAGCCTGTGTTGGGATGTTTATTGTGCATCTTTAATTGAATGGAACAGATATTTTCTGTCAGTTGCATCAAAGCGTAATTTGAAAAAAAAAAAAAAAGGCCTAGTGAAAAAAGTCGCAGGCCTGCGCGGCACACGCAGCACAGTCACAGCGTAAGCTGGTTACGTTATTTTAACGATTGTTCAGTCTACACATTGACCCATGTTTTCGCGTTAGCTAGCTGCCAGGTTGGAACATCAAATGGTTTTTTGTTCTGTGTTCACAGTTACATAAATTTGATAATGTACCGCGATTCATGTCAGAGTTCTTGCACTATATGAAATGTAGTGTATATCCTTATAATGCTTAGAGGTGCAATGTTCTGTTTTTGTAATTTTGTTCAGTTTCTTAAAGCCAGCCACAAGGCTTCGTCGGTGTAGGTTATCCCTCTGCTTTATTGAAATCTGTCACAGAAGTCCTATTAAGTTTGACGAAAGCTAGAAGGAAAGGGCCTGGGAAAACAAGACACTAGCTTCTAATCTCCATACCCATGGAATTTCAGATTGACTTAAGACGACAGCTAGGAGAGCCAATGTTGATTTTTAGTGTCAGGCAGCGGAAGGCCCTTCGCGACTCTGCCACTCCGTCAGTTCAAAGCATAAGGCTTCAAAATGTTCAGCCAAATGCCGTGATTATTTTGTTCAATATGATAGCTGCCTTGTCTACTCTATTCCACTTTCATGTAGCCAAAATTAATTGGTCAGACCAGTCATTGCCTTAACAAAAGACTGAAAGAGCAGAACTGTACAATGCCAAAAACTAGCATCTGTCTACGCAGCTTTTCTTTACAAACAATGCGGTTGCACCCTGGAATTGACAAATACTAGCGTCTGATGGAAAAAGCGAGATCAGCACACCAAAAACTCACAGGCCCGCACGGCGCACACAGCACAGTCACAGTGTAAGCTGGTGGAGCGGCTCAAGAGTAGCTCCAATTTGGGCACCACGCAACAACAGGGTCTACGCGACAGTCTGTCCACCTCGTTTTGACGAGAACGATGGTGCAACAACAGGGTCTTCGCGGCAGTCTGTCAGCCTAGTTTTGACGAGAACGATCTGAACTGTCCGCCCGGCGTCGACGGCGAGCAGCGGCTTGTAATGCTCTCTGCACAGCAGTCTGCTGAGCCCGATCAAGCCTTAAAACTTGAACTTACATGTCGGGCGCGCGCCCCTTTGCAGGCAACCTTAACTAGATGGCGCCACCATACTGGCAGAGGCTCAGCAGTGCGTTGATTGCGCGCCTCGTCTGAATCACATATGCGCCATCTCTTGAGGGATAAGTAAACTTTGTTGAAGTTTGCTTCTTTTTGCACTGGAGTGCAGCACAATGTTCAGCACAGCTTCCGGATACCAGAGCGTTCGCGCGGTTCGCCGAGAAGCATGACCACTTTTTCACCGCGTGCGTTTTACGGTAGTGCATTTAGTGAAAGCGATGATGACTTCAGTGAGGAAGAGAATTACGTGCCTCCATCAGATAGTGATAACAGTGATTCGACAGAAGCGAGTGACGAAGACAACGGCGGTGGAGACATTTTGTCGAAAGACAATGAAATGGTGGCGAAAGCTTTTTTTCTGGCTTCTAGAGGTTTCCATTGTCAATAGCTTTATTTTGAGGCACACACAGCTGCAGAATCATGGTGAGAAAGAACAGCGACCCCTGCAGTACCACCGCAACCTCATCCAACAGCTGGTGGGTGACGTGAGGGCTAGAGCCAAAAAGCGGGGCCGGTCTGCGCGGAAGGAGTGCGAGGAAAGCCTAGATGGGAGGAGCAATTTCATCTACAAACTCCCAGGCCGAAATAGCAAAGACTGTGCTGTTTGTAGCTGATCGAAAAACAAACAGAGGCAGGAGAGAAACTTTTTCTGCAAAACCTGCAGTAACAACCCTGGCCTGGCCTGCACCCAGGAGAATGCTTCGAGCTGTATCACACGCTGCTCAAATATCGGTAGAGGAGTTGCCTGCAGAATGCAAGAAAAAAATAAATATCCTGTTAGTTTTTCTTCCACAGTTTGTGTTTTTCTTTGCGGCGCCACAAACTGGCAAAATAGTTTCGGACCAAGACAGCCAGAAAGTGGGTAAAAGTTTCGGACCGCAAAGGGTTAAATCACAGGTACTGGTACAAGGAACGCTTCGAACCCAATCACATTAAAAAGAGCACACGCACGCCTGGGCCGCAAGGCTCCGGGGGGAGGGTAGTAAAATATTTAACTGATATATCAACTCTATCACTCCCACTGGTAGTAAAATATATCACTAGCTCTCGAATAAAAAAATGGAGGCTGGGCTTGCAGTTTCGAAATGACAGGTGATCGGAACTGGGCACTGTTTTGAAAGAGCTACACGACGTAGCATCTCGTTCTTCAGATGGACGTTTCTAACAAAGTTTGCAGCTAGGTGCGGGAATGTACCGAGAACAAAAATTACTGAAAATCTGGTTTTTGGACAAAAGTGCTGCCGAATCGTAACTGCCGACACCAGCTTCATAGCAGTTAACTTTCTAGCATGCTTAAGGGCGAGCCCATATATAATGAACTACCAATATGACCACTTTTCGCGGAACTACAGAATTCGTTATAAACTTGTTCGATCAGATACTGATAAAATGAGATGCCGATGAGCAAGACGGTCGAGCAAAGAGATGCACACAGCGAACTTGTCAAAACAGTTGCCGAAAAGCAGTGCTTCAACGTGATGCTTCCGATAATGGCAGACGGGACGAACTGTTGAGGAACCACAATGTGGATGAAGCAGCCGGCAACCTGGACGATAGGTCTAATGGTTTCGATGCGTGAAGGGCAATAAAAATGCTGTTACGGTTTGCAAATAGCTTAAGTCTATTTTTACTGCAAAGTTATCTAATGCATATTTCAAATAATTACCGTCTCAGTTTTCAATTTTTGCTGTTTCGAAAAAGTTCCCATAAAATTTATCCCGCATAATAAACGCACCCCCAACTTAGCTTAGACTTCTTGGGAAAAAAAGTGCGGTCATTAAGCGAGTTATAGATACGGTAGTCACAATCATATGAAGCCAACAGACAATGACACTAAGAAAAGCATAGGGTAAATTACTTTTCAATTTGAAATGAAGGAATAATAAATAAACGGAAAATGAAAGTAGATGAAAGGACTGGCCACAGCTGGAATAGAACCCACGTCTTTGCATTATGCCTGCGATGCTCTAACCAAGTGAGCTACCAGGCGCCGTTTTTCGTCCACTTTCTTGGGTTATTTCTGTGTACGAGATGTAACCCTGGGAGTGTTAGCCTGTGCCACTAGTCACAGCTATGACAGTGGAAGTAGAACATCTTATCTACTATAGGCGTCACGTAGTACCTGAACTTGTGGGTGAAGGCAACTGGCCAATAAATTTTCATGCTACCTGAAAGCATCAAAGGTGCAGGAGTTGAGACCCTCACTAATGAAAGAAAAGGGGAACCGAGGAATCCGATTTTTGTTAGAGACAATCACGCGAAGCCAACGACAATGACACCAAAGAAAGCCTAGAGTAAATTGTTTAATTGAAATGTAGAAATTATAAAGGATAAACTAAAATGGATGAAAAATCTCACCTTCGGTCGCACCTCCCACCTGCAGCCAGTTTTTTCATCCACTTTCATTTTCCCCTTCTTTATCATTTCTAGATTTTAATTAAAAACTAGCTTTGAGTATGTTAAGCTAGAATGGTGCTGTGTGGTCTGTTTTAGATTTTCTATGCAGCACACAGTTCTTTGTAGAATGATTAATTTAAATTATTTATTAGATTGACAATTCATTATTAATGCATAATTATTAAGGGCACAAGGCAGACACATGGAAGTGGAAGTCTACCATGGAAGTGGCAGTCTACCAACCCAATCCAGTATATCTTGTAACCTCCCCTCTCACCTCCTCCCCTGGTGCATTATGTCACCAGCGCACACCACCAATCAGGCGCCCTTTTCTTCTCATGCATCTTTCTCTCTCTGCTCCTTGCTCTTCTCATTCATGTACCCTCTCCCATTTTTTGTTGAGCGAGATTAGCCAACGTCCATCCAAACGGGGTGAAGTAGCTAGAGAAAGCAATCACTTTGAAATGCAATACAGACAACTTGGCACACACCAGTGCGGGGACTCCGTTGTAAACTGCGGCAGTGGTGGAGTAGTAGCAGTCATCGTCATCGTCGTCGTCAGGGTCCTGGTAGTAGATGAACGAGTGCAGGTCCTCATGGACCAGTCGGAATCCCGGGTGCCGGTACAGGAAGGCAGTTAACGTGTCATACGTGGCTAGCACCCGGCGAGCCTGCTCAGGTGCCAGTGCGTTCAGCAGGTCATCCTCCTGTGATGGGCCCTTCTCCTGCAGGACTTCTCGCAGCTGCCTGCAAAAGGCAGCAGCGAAGCCAGGCAGGTGATCTGTGAAACTGTACCAGTACATCAATAAGTGTACAGCAGTTTTCGTCAAGTTAGCCGATTGAATGCTTTTCAAGAAACATTGATGTGAACAAGTCTGATACTACCCCACGCTTGTCGCACGTGAAAGGATGACAGTTGGCAAGTATCAAGGTAAGGAAACATTTTTTAATTTGACAATTAACTTGCAATTGTACCACCAGATTTGGACATCATGAGAGCAAAATTTGCCAATGTGTAGCAATAAGGCTAGGTATGATGACATTACTCATAAAAAAAGAGTTCTGTACACGTTTTGTCTGGCTACACTTGCATGCAGCAGCCAGAAGCCAGTGCGTCATGACGTCTTAATGCATCCACCTCCTTTGTTGGTGTGTTTGGTTTGTAAAAGCAAGTTATAGGAAATTATTTAGTGCACTCCAACAACAGCCAGCATTTCAATGCAACAGGGGCAAAGTGCTCGAAACTGGATTTGCCTTGTGTGTCCATCTGTTCATCCATTCCGCTATCCTAACTATGTTTCAGCCAGCATCAAGCCGCTTCACCCTTGCCACTGAGCAAAGAAAAATGAAATTTGTCCTCAACTGCCACTACTGGGATTTGAACCAATGCCACTGTAGCAATGTACATTTGGGAGCTGGCCATGCTAACCACTCAGTTATCGCAACAGCACCTCTGGGCAATTACTGCAAGGTTTTGTGTTCCACACAGAGAGCGCAGTGGCATCTCTGCATGCATTTGGGAGGCCAGAACAAGCAAATACTGTAGGTTACGTTATGGGGCACCTCTCATTGGTTGCTGGGAGAACAATTGCCCATGGTGGTGGCAGGGTCCAAGAGCTCATGGGCGCGCTCGGAATGCGCAGTTGTCAGAGCTGGCTTAGCTTCACGGAAAGCACATTAAATCCTGGGTGTTGTCTCAATGCCTTAAGCGCCATGGCCAAGTCTCCTCCACATCGCCCTCATTGCTCTCCTCTCTCATCGGCAGAGGAGGAGGAATAAACATTTTATTCATTCCCATTTTTCCCGTTTCCCCATTTTTCCCAGGCTAAAGCTTCCTCTTAAGTTCATAGGTTGTAGCTGTAATATATGACAGTAATTCGTAAAAGGTGTTGCAGATCAAAATCAACTGCCCCAGAAAATGCACAAAGCGAGAGTTCTGTGACCACACTACTTGCGTAGAGTATGAAATATACTACAGAATGCTTTGTGCAGCCTGTGGGGATGCGCGACTCATGAGTCTCCTGTAATCCGGCTTCACCACGTGGCTAAGCGCCGGCGGCGGTCGTGGTGGTTGCGGCGCATTGCAAGAGATGGCACGAGTGTCGCGATGCTAACGCCACCGAATGGCAGGGTGACTTGGGAGAAAAAGGTCGAAAGCGCTTCCTCTTTGGGTTGAGATCGGTGAGCGATGCGGATGTCCCGCGCGTGCGCCGATCCACGCTTCGCGAGACCGTCTCGCATGGCTAAAAGCATGGCACCGGTATGGACGAACTCCGATCGTTCGAACGCGCTATCGTTCGCGTGACCGTACACGCGAACGATAAGGCGATGGTGACATAGCATGGGGCGAACATATTCGCTCGCTATCAGGTCGCGGTGAGTCGGAGTTCCTTGATTTGTCGCGCGCCCATGTGAATGTTCTTTTGGTAGTAATGCGGCTAGCGTGTATTAGTGTATGAAAGGCACAATAAATTCCCCTTTGTTTGTTTGCACTACTGTGTTGTTCCTTTGTCCCGAGAGCACGTGCGAGACCCCACAATCCTGGTCTCTAACTTATATCTGAACATTTCGGACTCTTGCCCGTACCATACAGTGGCAGTGCATGTTTGGAAGTCACTAGCAAAAATACTATAAAAGAATAAAAAACTGGCATAGACAAGTCTCACATACAAATGTGTACACAGTGCCAGATCGATAAGAGTGCACCATTGGGTTGGGATGGCTGTTGGAACAATGCTAGCAGAAGGAAACTAGTCATCACTGCTTTACCACAGTTAGCACACAACCAACGTGAGTTAACAGCGACAGCCAAGCGCGAATACTAAAAAGAAAAATGGGAAGACATGACAGCCAAGCTTACCTTACGATATCAGTTACATCTGCTTCAGTCAGAGGCTCAGGTTCCAGCTCTTCATCTACTATTACTTCTTCCACACTGGAAAAAAAAAATGCAGTTGCCAGCAGGGGTTTGAAGGCCTTTTAAAAAAAGAAGCATTTAGAGCAATTCACTGAACTAAAAAAAAAAAAGAAAGAAAAGAAATACTAGTTTGGTTCGGGTTCAGAGCGCTCAGATTTCATTCCGGTTCAAAATAATAAATATGTATAACGGCCATGTTGGTTACGGAAGGGCGATCATCCATGTCATCCATGACGACGTGGAAGTGCTAAGAACTATGGGAGCAGGAAACATGTCATGGTTACAATGTCATGACGTCACTATCAGTGGCGACTGCAAGTCCAGGAAAGGTCTGTGCACCGCAACTTCGCTAACTATAGTTTCCACGTACAACATTTTGCTGATCCCACAATTGTATGCCCCAAAAAATTAAGTAAATACTACACACTAACCGTTTGGTATGCGTTAAGTGACAACGGCTTAAGCAGTCAGCCAATACATTTGTTTCAATGGCAACAGGGCGATGGATTATATTTACTACATTATTATAGACTATATTTAAACCAGAATTACTTAGGCATTAACAAGGTTTTACTGTAGTAGAGTGTACACTGCTCACTAAAAGAGCAAAGGGCAATTACAGCACCACGCATCGTCATGAAGGAATCTAAACATGACGACACTGGTCAAATAATATACTATTTATTTGTATTAATTGAAACAGCGATTTCATAGGCTGTCAAGACTTCATTGGTGCATTTGTTCAGAAACTATCGTCTGCACAACTGCGGTCCTGCTAAGCCATGCCCTGGCTGAACAGGAATCAGACGAGTCTCCGTTTGAATCAGTCGTTCTCGGCTGTAGACTTAGCTATAGTTGACCTTTTCAGCCTTCAAACAAACCACATTTGACAACTTCAAATAGTGAATAGAAATAGCAAATCGACACTATTCAATTTTTCAGAATTTCAAATATTTGCCACACACGTAGAAAATACTGCTCTTCCAAGATGTAAGTATAAGCGCATGGATGTGTAAACAAAGATTCTCATGATCACAGCCAAATTATAGTACTTTTTTTTCTTCCTCATGAATGGCACATTGTAATTTAGCAATGCAAGATTGGAAACAGAAAGAAGCTTTGTCGTGAATAGAAAAATAAAATATTAAAGGGCCCCTCACCAGGTCTGGCATTTTAAGCTGA
Source organism: Dermacentor silvarum (assembly GCF_013339745.2). Taxonomy (NCBI): domain Eukaryota; kingdom Metazoa; phylum Arthropoda; class Arachnida; order Ixodida; family Ixodidae; genus Dermacentor; species Dermacentor silvarum. Next base: position 163,461,335 of record NC_051159.1, read on the forward strand.
CAAGCGCAGTGCATACAATGTGCGCTAACAATCGTGTCTGCCGAGTATTGCTCGGTACGCGCCGTGGAAAGAGCTTAAATTTCAAACCAAACAGCGTTTGCCCTTCTCGTGAGCACCGTGTTCCAAGCCGGAGAGTGACTTCAATCGCACAAGTGCGCTACGTACATCACCATGCTGTGACATCACTCTCAGTGACACGTGACTGAGAATGTCGGCGTGTCCTTGTTTTACTTCATACTGCAGCAAGAGATGTACTTCCGCTTCGTCTGCTTGTTCCCATGTCGAGCAGTTGCACACAGAGAACAACACTCATTTTCTACGTACTCTGATCCACTTGCGTCTGCCCTAGTGTGTGTAGCACTGACTTATACTGCTAGTCGAGTGTTCTCATGCAGAGCGCACAAAATCGTGTGCTATGCGAAACAAACTGTGCAGTGCATCAGATGCGCTTGGTGCGATTACAGCTTATATATTCTGCAGAATCGAACAATATATCAGTTTATAGTCGGCACTGTGTCTTGCCTATTTGATTGGACAACTCTTGTGCTAGAAAATAGCACCAGGAATAAAGAGCATATAAAGAAGATGCGTTGATGCGAATGCACGTGTGTAAAGTCAGCTCCGAACAGCACTTTGTCATGTGGTGAACGCAGTTTAAGTTATGGATCAGTGCAACGTAATGGTAACGTCTTTCTCTTGCATTTACCGCTACATCACCACTGAATTTTTTTTTTTTTTTTTTGGTTCAGGTTCAGGCACGCCCTAAGAATATCAGTTCGGGTTCAGTTCAACACCCTGGTTTGGAGTAGCACTACTAAACAATATGAGAGAGACCACCAAATTCATTTTTGAATAATGTATACTAGCAATAAATGCATTCGAATCTGACATATGTAACGATTAGTTTGTCTTTTGAACGTTTTAGTCTCATTTGACTACTGCAGCCCCTTTAAAGCAATACTGTACTGGTGTTCAGTGTCATGCTGCTCGAGGGAGTACATAGCACAGATGACAGTATGCAATTGATGAAGATTATGAATGAGAATTCCATTTGTTCATGTCACCAAAAATTACATTACCTTCCCTACACAGAAAACCACTGCCCTCTCCATCAAGAAGCCAAAGTTCCTTTAGCTGGTGTACATGCAGAGGCTAAGAGAACAGTGCAACTAGGCTCTGTGCATGAAATGCAAAAAAGGAAGTAGAAGTGAGAAAAACTGAACTAACAAAGCAAACAATGCTGCACTAATTGCTGTGTTTCATCGTATACTACTGATGCCTGTGGTTAAGATTTTTTTTTTTCTGAACCTCTCACTTCCTTACTGAAGCCATTTTCAAGTAAACTCAGTCAAAGGCGTTCTCTCCATAAATTGAGCTTATGTGGAGAAGATCGGGTAAACACATCCCCTTTGGGGTGATTATGTGCAATTATAGCATTGAAGTGGTGGGGCACATGCAATCTGGTGATGGAAAATTAATCACTGGTACAGACTAATTAATGGTTATGTTTATGTTATGTAATTATGGAGTAAGTTGCAACACCGTAGAGGCTTGGTTGGGCTAGTCAGTACATACTCGACAGGGGAACAGCGCAAAAAACACGACAGACAAGGGAGACACACACCAACGCTGACCGACTACTGAATTCTTTATTCAGAAAGGAACAAATATATACCTAAAGAAAAAAGAAAAGGGTAGATCACTGCGCATGGCCAAAAAAAAAGTGAGATTAGATTTCCCCCGAATTATTACGGTTGGTAAGATATGTTAGTTCTGCCCCAGACAAGGCCAAAGACGGAGTGCCAACGCAAGATACGATTCCTTGCGATAGCAGCAGCGTCAAAGATTTCCCGTGCACGCTTGTGCATGGGAAATCTTTTGTTTGTTCCTTTCTGAAAAAAAGAATTCAGTCAGTCAGCGCTGGTGTGTGTCTCGCGTTTTTTTGCGCTGTTCCCCTGTCGATGGAATAAGCTGTCATGTTCTCTTTACTAGGTCCACACAGTAGCCAGCAGCTAGATGTCTATTTGGGCACATACCCAGTGGCCCAAGCTAGTAGAAAACTTGGGTAAATGGTAAGAGCAGTGTAATGAGGCTATATAGATAGACACAAAGTTGTAAAGTAGATTAGAATGCTAATCGAATTGATACTAAACAGTGTACATCCGGAAACTGAGCAGTAGGTTGTGATAGACGCCATTGTGGAGGCCTCCAGATTAATTTTTATCATCTGAGGTTCTTTAGAGTGCACCTAAGTTTAAGTATAAAAGCACTTTAGCATTCTGCCCCCATCGCAATGCAACTGCCGCGGCACTGAAACGAAGCCACAAACTTGTGCTCAACGGCACAAGTTGACACCATTGCCATTCAGCCAGCACAGCCTGGGCCAAGTGGAAGAAAGAAAACCCTCCCATGTCATCAACAAGCTTACAAAGAAGATGCTTGAAATCATGCTCATTTTCTTGTACAAGCTAAACTGCAACCTGAAAACATGAAACTAAATTCAAACATGTCAGGAAGTTGGCAGCTTGCAGAACACAAAATAAAATGCAGTGTTGATTTGCATCTACAGCTGTGACAGAGGAGAATGCTCACCAAATAGAAGTGGTTCCGTTCTCGCCAGTTCCAAGGATGTCCAGTTCGAATTCCTTCCTAGAATGCACAGATGCCAGGACAGAAATGGTAAAAACACAGCTTCACTTATATTCTGGGTCAGCCGACATTCGTTGACATGAAATTTAAACAGATGCCTTTTTTAAAGCATTCAGCAGAGAAAGTTCTGGCCAGAGAAAAATGTTTCCTTTCGTGGCTGTCCCGATACACATATTAGCTCTTTCTAAGGTCCACTTATTCATGCCATTTTCTACTTATTTACAAGGGTGTCTGAACACATGGAACAGGAAAAACCACCACAAGGAAATTACAGAATGGTCAGCTAAATCTAAGGAACCTTTTGTGCAAATATGGTGTCAAAATGAGCAGTTTCTATTCACAAACAACACTAGTACAACTGCGATTATTATTTTGTGAATGGTTTTTGGAACTACATATATTCAGTATGCTACTATATTTGAATGGATGATAATGCTGTGGTCAGGATGCATACATCCTTAAGATTAAAAAAAAAAAAAAAGGCAGAATAAAATTTTTGGCAGAACTTATTTTTGCCCCATTTAGGTGCTACAAAAGTTTCTGCTAAATAATAAACACTAAAAATAAACCTCTAACTTCTGCAGTAGTTTACAAGCAGTGCGGTCTATTGACCAACGTTTTTAAACAAGTATAGCAGATATTGCCTGTAATGTCATCTATGAATAGCTTTAAAAAAAAATAATTCAATTGTGGGGTTTTACGTGCCAAAACCACGATCTTATGAAGCACGCCGTAGTGGGGGACTCCGGAATAATTTGGACCACCTGGTTCTTTAACGTGCACCTAAATCTAAGTACACGGGTGTTTTTGTACTTCGCCCCCATCGAAATGCGGCCACCGTGACCGGAATTCGATCCCGCGACCTCATGCTTAGTAGCCCAACACCATAGCCACTAAGCAACTACACCGGGTGAATAGCTTCTTAAACCAATAATACCTCCCACCGGTGAATCGCTGGCTTTTGCAATATGGCCCTCCTTGCACAGAGAGGTTCGCCAGCTTCGGTAGCCAATGGGTTATAATTGGGCTCATACCAACCTATGACCAATCCTCCAGCATCTTGTCTTTTCCCTATAATTTCCCCTTGACTGCATTTAAGTACCAGTGCTCCCGGACATGCACAAGTGCCTTGTCTATTTGGACCTGGAAGGTCATATCGTATTCAAGTATGCTCAATTATTTCCCTGGCTTGAATACAGCAGTGGCAGATTTCTACTTTGCCCAACTGCTGTCTTCACAGCAAAGTGCTCAGCCCTTCTTTAAAGAGACAATTAAAAAAATATACCAAGCTAAATCGAAAGAAGTCTAGAAGTCTATCACCGTTTCTTTTGTAAGCCAATGTATCATTGTTACGTAGAAAATTACCACCGAAAGTCCCGCCCGCTGCTGCTGCTGCTCAATTTGAACCGCCCACACCAAGATGAACCTCCACGTGACCTCCCTCTATTCCACTGTTATGTCTTGTAGAAACTACTTAGTTCTATTACTACATTAGAAGAGTACTGCGCTGCAGCTGCAGGTGTTCTGCTTGCATTAGTCTGTGGCTCTGCTTAGTTTCAAGATACTAACACTTGAGCCTCAGTGGTACTAAAGTACATTGCAGTTAGCCATCCTGATCCACAAGAAGTCGGCATGTCCCTTGAAAGCAGCTGCAAGAGAAGCAACAAGGGGCTCACCCGTCCGAAGCTGTGGTGCTGTCCGGTGATGACCGAGCACAGTTGGGCACATTTGGCACCGGCCCAGAATACATCAGGAGCTCATTGTTCCTGTAGACAAACACCAGAAAACAGAAAACCACCCTTTACCCTTCAAACTCTACCTTCCTCTTTCAATATACAGTGTTAAAGCTATATGTATTCGAGTAACTACAGTACTTTAGCATTTCCGACTGAACGTGGGACTTCGAACATCCTGCCAAACACTGCAGTGCCTTTGATAAAGTGGTCACGTGTAGCAAAACTCTGCTATCTGAAGTGAACTGGAGTAACATTTGGCAAGCAGAAAGATTAACTGACCCACAGCTCAGTTCCCATGGCTTTTTCCTCACCACTACTGAACACAATTGGCAACACGTTAATGAATGTGGACATTCTGACTGAAGTGGTTAGAATAGATGCAGTACAACAGAGGCTCCTACAGTCACACTAGACAAGCTCAAGATACAAAGTACAAAAACAGATTGCATGCAATGCCTGAATAGTTACAATAATTGATTCACACGATCAGCCTCAGGCGGGTAATCACTATGAATTTCATAGACGAACTTGCACACCAGTGTCGCAAACCTGAATTTGCACGAATAATGTCTAGAAATCATAATGCAGTGCGTTTGATCTGGGAGACTTACAGCGAGCGCTTGTGAGCAGACCACCCCGTCACGTTGCCGTTAACCTCACATGGAGGCTCATCATCTTGCGCTTGTTGTCTGCACAGTTCAAGTCAATAAGAGGGAACAAAACTAGACTTTTTTAAGGGCACCAGGAAAATGTGACATCCTTAATTCAACACAATAGCAGAAGGGGACACAGCACCTTACACGAAAAACAGAACCACCTAAAGCATTACTGGACAAGTTCATATTTAATGGTTTCGTGGCAGTAAAACCTATTTGGTATGTGCTAGAAAGGTTAAGAGCCGACGTCAATCTGTCACACAGCATGCTCTTTATTCCTTGTGCTACTTTCTAGCACAAAAGCGGTACAACCAAATAGGCAAGACACAGTGCTGGCCATCAATTGATATTAAGTGTTTGACTCTGCAGAATATATAAGCCATAATTGGAAAGGGAGAGACATGAAGACCTTTTATTATGATAGCAATTATATGGACATTCCAGGAGCATTTTTGCCATCACCGTCGGTGTTGTAGTGATGTTCCGTATAATACCCAAGGGCGATAGCACCGTCACTGCGCGCCATATGCTGTATGTTGTATGTGTTTGCAATATTACAAGGCCGATAAAACTACTATCCTTACTTTGTATACCTGTCTACTAATTTGATATTGCAATCGATGCTTCGCCTTTCGGGCGAAACTGCAACTTCTTTTTTACATCTAAGCAATACAGCATATATAGCACATGCAATTCCATTTGTTCCTTTTGCGACAGGGAACTAAGCGCAACACTGACACATGGATCACCTATTCTTGCAAATTTTATAGCCTTCCATCTCTTGCATCAGCATGTCTTGTCTATTTGGTTACCCATTCTCACACAGGAAAAGAGCACTATGCCAAACCAACTAGCCCTTAAATACATTTGTTTCTAATTCCTACATTTTTTTCAAGTTGTCAAAAGGAAGTGACAACACAGGCAGAGCAAAAATTAAGAGTCTATAGCAAACCAACACTTGAGCAACAAGGATAGTTGTGAGCCCTGTCGGCAATTGTCAAATTGTACCATTGTGCTCCAAGTCTAATTGCTATTTTCCAATGTCGTACATTCCAGAGCACTCGGCAGTGCTATGTCAGTTGAACCAGTTTTGGAATTAAAGCTATATTATGTTCAAGGAGTTTCTGATACAAGGTACATATTGTACAAAAACGACAACATGATAACAGTAATAATTTGCTGAAATCAGTCGCTGCAAGAGTAATAAAATGCATGTGTGGCAGTACAATATGCAGAAAAGTTAAAGGTGAATATTACAAATGAATGCTTAAGGATACTAATAAAATAAGCTTGCTAATGTAAGTGGCCACATCAATGGTGAAACATGTGACAAACATTAGTCATCATCCAAGCATTACTTTTCAATGATGCTGACAAGACAGCTGTGTTAAATATACAAAGCAAGGAGTATTCACAGGACATCATAAACATTTTGTTACTCTAATCTCGATTTTCATGTTGCCACTGGTTATAAGCCAACGAAAGAAACTGCTAGCTGTATAGCATTATAGCAGCCGCAATGATTCCATATCAGTATAGAGGGTGATCAAAGTTAAGTCGACAGGTTTTTTCAAAATTAGGCGCTTAGATGTACGTGAAGACCACCTCTATAGTAAGGGTAAGGCCCAGGGGGACACAGAATGAGGTGGTAATTATTGATGTCGGTGGCTTAATTAACTAAAATTGAATCGTGTTTCTACACAGTTTCATTTGGCAGAATTCTTCTAGCGCATCCGTACTCAGATATTGAACTGTGAAGTTTAATTGCGGTTCGCAAGATTACGCACGCAAGAGAGTGAGGACCAGCGCAAAGCTCCTCCCTTTTATGACAGTGCTTGCTGTGTACAGTGTTTAGTTTGACAATGGGGTGAAGGCATATGCAAAAGTGACAACTGGCACCCTTTCAGTCTTTGCTTGCGTAATTGCAAACTGCAGTACTCGGAACCGCTATTGAAACATGGAAACGAGCCCCTGTAATGATGGTAGCAACTGCGATGCCGAGATACGGTAGCCAGCGCTGAAGCCAGGGGGAGAGGGGCTATGCGCATGTGTGATGGTGTCTAGACGAGCGGGCATTATGCTAACCAGGGATACCAAAAATAAATTGTGTTCAATTCTCAATAATTGTCAATTTTATTGAAATCGACAAAGGTATTACCCATGCTAACAAATTTTTTGCTACAACATTGTTACATGAATGACGAGGCAGATACACATTAAACTATATATAGGATGTATTTACAGTAGCGGTTGCAGCGCTAATCAGTTCAGCAAGCTCACATTCCCAGCCAAAATCACTTGGTCTTCGTCAGGCGACTGCGCGCATCGTTCAAGCGACCAGCTAATATCGATGTGGCACTATTTCAAAGTCATCGTGCTCATTCATAAATTTCAAGTCTTTATGGAAACCCATTAAAAGATATCAGTGCTTTAAAAAAAGTTTAAAGTGCTTTCCTTCCACAGCAATGCAAAACAAACCGCTCTCGCACTCTGCACAGTACTTCTGGTCTGATGCTTGTACAGGCAGATTTTATCCTGCTCATATTATTAATGTCAGTCAGCTCTGTTGCAAACACTTGATCTTTCACGTAGCCCCAAAGAAAAAAAAAATACCAGCCCTTCCCCTGTCGAGAAAATGGGGGTAAGCGAAGCTTGTCGTGTGTGTATCTGACCTTCCCTGGTTATTTTCTCTCTCTCCCTTGCTTCCCCTCTTGCTTTCTCTTTGTCCCTGATATGTGCATTTGAGCTTGGACCCTTTCTGCACTACCACCAGGATCGGCCCCCTTTTCAGCATGACACCACCACCACCGCCGACACTTGTGAGCCTATTAACCCATTTCGCGGCGATCCCGTGGGCGCTGCCATGTTAACGCGATGACATGTCCATTGCTTGCCTCAACTGCCTCCATTGCCTCAGTGTTTACAATGAATGTGTATGACGCTTAGCAAACCTCTGTTTCCGGAGATATCGTAGACAGTGACTGGGTGGACGACACGCCTTGGCTGCAGTTTCAGAGAAGATGCAAAAGCACTTTCGGAGCTGATTAAGCTATGATCCAAACGGCGTGAGCAGCGTATATGGTGCTTGCTCTAAAAGCGGGGATAAATATCTATTCGAAGCTATCCAAACATTCCGCTCATTAGCTGAATCAGGATTATGGTGTTTTGGCCTTCGTTCTTTATCTGGCAAGTATATTGAAGCAGCGGCTTGTCACGTTTCTGAATCAGTAAGGTTCCTCGGTGCGGTCACTATCTGATCATTTTCTGCCTAATCGCTCGTGAGTGTGCGCGGTTTCGTTAGATTTGTTCTTGCTGCGCACAAGGCTTGAAACGTAGCTGTTCTGCACATTGTAATACCTTGTAGCAAATGCGCATTATCACTAGTAACTCGCTTACTCTTGTGGACTGTCACGATCGAAACATTCAGCTTCGACCATTCGTGCGCTATCGGTGTAGTGCCTTCACTTATTGTGCGCATATAGTGCGCATGTATTCAAGTGTGCACCAATCACTTATTCTTGACATGTTGGCGGAAGAGTGGGCGCAAGTTTCCGCACTGGTTGGGATAGATGTGTGTAGATACTGTGCGCGAAACCTATCATGACAGGAAACGGTGCTACTCCCGTTATCAATGTTTAACGACCGTTACTCACTCTTGCCGATGTACCGGGGCTGAAGCCCTTTCTTTGAAGGCGGATGAGCAAATTTGTATCCGCGGGGAAAGCCGTACATCTCAAGTGCCGGAAACATGTATGGACAGTTGCAGCAGCGGTCCGCAAACTTGGCCCCACATATTCATTACATTCCTTAATATGCCAGTCACTATTTTTGCAGCCGGCACTTGTGAGCCTAAATAGTGCACTACTGCACACGTCTTCAATCCACATGATTCAATCCAGCGTGATTGCAGCACAGTGTGTTAGGGAAAACTCAGTTGCATTTCCAACAGCTGATCGCACAGAAGCAAGGTAAAAGCGGCAATGGTTTCGTACTCGTGCGTGGTCGCTGAGGAGACGTATGGCGCGCCGCATAAGCGCCATCTCGTTTCTGTAGAACGAACTGCTCCGCGAAAAGGGTCAATAAAGCTTCGCTTAAAAAGTTGAGCGGAGAAGGGTGAGGAGATCTTGGTGGCCAGAACATCGCTCCTGTGCACCCAATCCACTGTCCTGGAAAATGATTGTCCAACCAGCTCTTTGCAGAGGTGGAGAAATGTGGTGGGGCTCCATCATGCTGAAACCATACTTCGTGCAGGTCGTTCAGAGCTTTATCTGTCCACATTACTCGTTGTAGGAAGTCATTGTCTTCATCAATCTTGATGAGGCCCCAACTGCAGAAGTCCAGCCGTTTTTCGAATTCTGCCTCGCTTAGGTCCTGGTGAACGCAAACATGGTACGGATGGAACCTATGCTCTTTAAGCACTCTTGCGGCTGTTCCAAAGCTGTGTCCTGACTCGTTGGCAATCTGCCGGATGTTGATTTCTGGCATCGACATCACACACGCGAGAACGTCAATTTCGAAGTCTTCATTGACAACTGTCTCACGGTGGACAGAGCCCATTGTGCAAAATAGCAGTAACGTGGTTATGAACGTTGCCCTAGATGAACGTGGATGGTGTGGATGGTGAGCCACATACAGCCGCATCGCTAATAGGGCGCTTCCATTCGTCCTGGCCATTGCAAGTACCACGTCAATTTTTTTTCTGTTTTATACCTTGTGCCGGTGGAAGCAGCCACAGCAGCACAGTGGGTTCCAACGCTTTTCTTGATTGTCGTTCGACGGGTAGAGCTATTGCAAGAGCAGTCTACGGCAATGAAGCTAACATGTAGACAAGATAATGTCCCAGTGCAATCTCAAATCGTACAGAAAATGTGCCGTAAAATTATCTTCCGCGATTGGCTGTAACAAGATAAAGTACTGCATACATCACTGCCACGCTGTTGTTCCTCGATTTCGCCAGCAGAGAGTCAGAGAGGGGCAGCAGTTATCAATTTTGCCTATGCCTCCACCTCGTTATCAAACTAAACACCGTACAGGCAGGCACGTCACAAAAAGGAGGAACTTTACGCCAGTCCTCACTGTCTTGCATGCGTAATGGTGCAAACGGCAATTAAACTTCACAGTTCGATATCTCGGAGCACGGATGCGCTAGAAGAATTCTGACAAATGAAACTGCAGAAAAATGATTGCGTCCAACTTTTCAATACAAGCATGCCTGCTTACTGCAGCCATTAAAAAGTTAATTATTCAATTTTAGTTAACTAAGCCACTGACATCAATAATTACCACCTCATTCTGTGTCCCCTTGGGCGCATAACCTTACTGTAGAGGTGGTCGTCACGTACATCTAAGCACAAAATTTTTTAAAAACCTGTCGACTTAACTTTGATTACCCTGTATAGGTTCCTATACTCTCCTTCAATGCAGAAAAAAAGAAGCTTCAGAGTGTATGAGTAATAAAGCTATGCACAGAGCTACTGGTAATGTATTCTAGAATAGTTAATTGTTGGGCTAGTTGGTTTTCCATAACTGAACAAGTAACTTGGCGCAATAAAAATCAGACACAAGGCATCTTTGTTTTTGTCTGCCTTTCTTGTGTCTTTTTTATTGCGCTAAGTTGCTTGTTCTGTGCAGGTAATGCATCGGTGACATTCACAGGGGCAGGTCAATTTAAAGTGGCCAGCAAATGCATGCAGTGCTTTAATTCAAATATTTTTTGCATATGTGTTTGCAAGATTAACAGAAAGAGGCATTACAGGCCATCAAAATAAATCATCAAAAGCAAATGCTAAGATGTTCAGACATCATATTTAGAAATCAAGGGTAAAGTTAAGAAAAAGTTCTTGCTCCTAGCAAATTCAACTTAAAAACTGGGCCAAGTTGTGACCCATTGGTGAGTCACGGGGAGCTGCGCTCCTTAGAAGCTTCCTCATGGTGCAGAGATATTGCTGCACGATGTGTGAAATCATACAGAAATTTATACTCCGATTTCTAGAAAGATTTTGCTTGCACACTGCAGGAAAGCCCGCATGTTTCTAAGCATTCTGCTCGGTTGCCACTTTGCTTCGACAGCAACGTAGCCTGCATAATTTTTTAGACAATGATGTCTTTTTTTTGCCGGCTTTTTCAGGATTTGAACAGTGAGGCCGCTGAACATTTAGCTGTCTACAGCGACTACTGGAACACAGCCTAGTCATCTTGCTAGGAGGCTAGAAGTTGCTGCTTGTGCATTGTATGGCAAGGGCTCTTTTCCCCACGAGCTATCTTTTACAACTAAGGTTCATAGTTGTCATGTGGCACTCGCTCTTCCTTCCTCCATGCCTCCAAGCAGCATTGAAGTGGCAAAACCAGAATCTGTTACAGCAGCAATGCATTTACGCACTGTTTTAACAAGCATTGACACACCAACCACCAAGCTCAGTGAAATATTCTGAGACTTCCAAGATATTGGTTAACAGGCTACACTCCGCACTTCTGCAACAATGCAAAAGAAAACGAAAACTGTTTAATGTCAGTGGAAGGAAGGTGATGTAGGCACTGTGGGCCTACTATACCTTTGCGCCTGTCAGCCAACCAGGCTGCGCTTCTGGGCCACAGCAACATTAGTGCTCACACTTGAAAAAATGGCGCCAGAAACGCGAGTAAAAAGTAAGGTAAGTGCACACAGGTGTGCGAGTACCTACCTTTCTTTGTCCTCGTCTCTTTAGCGCTGTTTTTTTAAGCTTAAACCTTTACCAACTAGCCCAAGTTACCCTGCTAATGAGTGTTCACCGTACATTTACATCCAGCATCTGCTATACACCTGAAAGCATTAGCACTTGTCTTTATTATCTATACACTACTGAAAGTCCTCGATCATCTGTGCAGTAATCTTGCCATGCATATGAAAAATAAAGGAGAGCCAAGCCTTGTATACTTACTGGGTCTTAAGAAGCGCAAACAATTCTGGCAGGTTTGCTTGCATATTGCTGTAATACAAGAGTAATGCAAATTTCAAAGCAATGCAAGGAAGGCAAGGGATTTATTTGGAGAAAGTGCAAAAGCATGCTGAACAGGGCAATGGTAGGGCAGCAAGTGAACAGGCAAGGCATGCAGTTTAAATATCAACCACAAATATTGGACATACATACAGTTGGCATTAAAATTTTAGAAACCGCGGGATCTTGCAAAACACTGAATTTGCTTGAAAACCCAGTAAAACCTTAGAGTAGTATATTGTTCACATATGCTAAACAGGCTGGAAATACAAATGCCAGGCTGCAGAAATAGTCAAGTCTTCCTTAGATCCCACAGCCCCCTAACTTTTGATGCTGACTGTTCCGGCGAGACTGATGAAGACATGTTTCCACTTACAAGAGGTTCAGCTTAACAGAACCTAGCACAATTTTCCCCACTCTGGTGTCCCAACACTTAATCCCTTACTGCATTAATTTTAATTTTCTTGCAAAAAATTACACAAGCCTTTGTTTAGATTGGGCATGCCAAAACAAATTCTCTAATGATATGCATAGTTGCGATTTTATAAGCAAAAAATGTCATATATGATATACCATGCAGTTACGGGTATATTTTGCGACCATACAGAAAGGCATCCAAATTACAGAAAGCCTGCAAAAAATTGTCATAAAACAAACTTGAGAAACTTTGGTGCAAAAAAGAGTATCTCAGTTCCATCTAGCCCAAGTTAATCTTTGACTACCTAATTGGTAGCCATAATGGAACCTTTAAAGCGATTCCTCCTATATAAATTTTTGCTTTGCATAGCCAGAAGAATGCCTTCCTCTTTCACCGAGCGTCCTTTGGTGCTGCCGTTGTCATTAGCTCTTGGAATTCAGCAGACCTCACACTGCTTATTGTAATGCTTCTAGCATTTTATTTTCTGACATTCATGACAATGGTGCTAAGAAACGGTACAGCCTATAAAAACATTTTGCTATCTAATTTGTTTTCTCGTGAGGAAACATATCTGGGGGGTATTGTGTAAGTCTAAATCTAGTGGACATGTCCACTAGGTGGACACTTGCACAATACCACCCTTTGCTCTCCTCCACAAAGCAACCCAAAACTGCATGCTGTATCACAAAATATAGCAAATAATGCTTTGCTGAAAGAGTAACCCAAATATCTCGTTTAAAAGATTATGGTAGGCTAATAAGCAGCAAACAAACACCCTGGTATTTTTAGAAGGGTAAAAATTGTCAAAATAACCTATTTATTTACTAACTTTTTATGTGTTGTGTGACTAGCTGCAGTCATGCATTAAGAAAAAAAATTAAATTAGAAATTATTTCCAGAGTTACAGTGGCTATGTGTAAATAAGATTTTCTTTTCAATGCCATGACTAAGGTGAGTTATTATTGGCCAGTTTCCTTATACAAAAGAATAGAGGCCATTGCCAAGTGCACTAACGGATGCTAATGGAGCATAATGATCAGGCATAAATTGTCAAGTATCAACATTTCCAACTCATAACAACGCTTGCATTGAGCATTACATCTGATGATAACCGAAGGAAAATGTCCACTGCGTAAACTGCTTAGAACTCCAGAATTTTTTTTTTTTTTTAGGAGGGGCAAGTTGGGTCTCAGACCAAAGCTTTTGAATTGAATCTATTCTTTGAGTTATAGTGCTGAAAAGTTGTATATATGCAGAATTTTATGTGCTTTATTTCAAAGATGTGTATTTCTGTTTATTTCATTTGGTTTTTATGTTAAGCAAGCTGTTCCATAATTTCCTTAAAATTTTAGAAAAAAAAGTTGCATCAGGTTAGTACCAATATCAATTGCTTCTAGCTAGGTTGGTCTTATTGGATTTGTTGAATCATACTGAAGTTGTTGATACTCATTTAAGCAACATTTGCAAAACTGATTCTTGAACAGATATAAATGGGCATGACATTTAGAAATTAGTACAAGGTATACATCTGAAGCTTTCAGCACCATAACTCATATATATAATATATATATATTGTGGGCGTTTATTACGCACATCTTCCTCATCTGTATGTTATCATCATCATCCTCGCACTTTTACCTATCCTCTTCTTCGCCTGTATATGTGTTCATCATCATCGCCTGTGTGCTGCGCTGGTTCGCTGACGAGCTCCCGGGCCTAATAAACCGGGCCTAATAAACGTCGTTCCAACCGAGACGTCACAATATATATATATATATATATATATATAAAATTTTTTTTAGTTTTTCATCTAATACCCAGGTTCCCCTTTCAAAAGAATGGGGAAAAGCATTCATATAATAGAATACACAACCTATTGCTGCTGTGTCAGTAATCTTGGTTAAAGGGAAGCTGAAGAAGTTTTAGAATTCGAAGATTTACGGAGGTTTGGAAGACTGACACAGTATAACTCAACTCCTGCAGTTACTATCTCCATTATGCGCGTAGCAGCGCCGCAATCGAGCTTTAAATTTTCCTTGAAGCTCTGCCCCCTTCGCACGCCGCCGAGCATAGCGACGAAAGACCGGGCGCGAGGATGACGTCAATACAGGGGTCACGTGCGCGCTCTATTCGAATCGCGCTCCTCGCGCATATTTAAGATGACACCACGATCGTGTTCGCCATCGGAGCCCGTTAAACGGCCCGCGGCGTCTCCCGCATACGCTGCGGCTTGTTTTTGCTAAACTATAGCAACTTGCGGCGACTTCTGGCCTCTTAAACTCATTTTCGTATTCAGGGGGTGAAAACCTATAATAATTCGTTCAAAGCTCACTTTTTTCGAAAAGTGATTCAGCTGCCCTTTAAGTGCAGCAGAGGAAGCCTATGAGATGTTATTCAGACTGCAAGCATGTATGATCATGCGCAAAGTTTGCGAAGTTGAAAAGTTCAAGCAAAAGCAGCAGCTGTCTTTCCTATCTGTCGCATTCAGGGTTACCAGTTTCGGTGCGTTTATCGGCTAATAACAGCAGATGTGATGCAACGAATCTGCATCTCACTATGGTCGCTATTTGGGCTTGTGTCATTAGCAAAGATTACGTATTACATTAGGGACAGGGTCGAGTAGTGAGAACTGGGCGAGCTGGAATGTGTTCATGATATGTCAGCACAACAACTAGACATGGACAAAAAAGAATAGACGATCACAGGCACTGTATATCAACTGAAGCTTTAATGCACACACGCAGACAATACAGGGCGTTTCATTTTAGCTGCACCAAATTTTTAAACATTGCCTGTGGCAGATGGCACAGTTATAATCCTTGATCTAAACTAATCGATGAGGCGGCCATTACGTCCACGAGAAATCAAAACGGCTAATTGAGTAATTAACATAATTATGCTAGTTAACTTTTTAATTAATGATATTGTTAACTTTTTAATTAATTATTTTACGCAATCTACGTGTTATAGCCGCTGAGTTCGCAAGGCATATGCACTTGGAACGAATTCTCAGGACTGAACCAGTTAATTAATTAATATATTAATTTTTAAAGTGTCCGACGAAATGTATAGGCGTTCCAGTTAACTTTTTGAGGAAAACGCTGTTTTATGCATTGAAGCACAAAGTTAACTGGAACGCCCATGTATTTTGTGGGACACTTAAAAAATCAATATCTCGAAACTGGCACAGTCCTGAGAATTCGTTTCAAGTGGATACGCTTTGCGAACTCAGCGGCTATATTTCGTAGATTGAAAGATGTGCCGTAAAGTAAATAATTAAAAAGTTAATTAGCATAATAATGTAGCTAAAATGAAACACCCTGTATATACAACACAGAAGCACCCCCCCCCCAAAAGCGGGAAAAACAAAAACTAATACCAACATCTTGTGCAACAGCACCAGAGAGTTCATGTGTGATCACATTTGCTTTAAAAAGTTAAAATTCATCCTGTGTTAGAGTGATAAAGTGACTTACGCATTCGTTCATAAGCTTATAGATGTGAAAAGCCTTGACTATCTCGCGCATTTGCTGCTCTTCTGCTATCTCCACATTTGTGTTCATCTATTTTTCGTCCCTGTCTAGCTGCACTGACGGATCACGGACAGGATGACAAAGGGAGAAACAATACACAGATGTGCTGACTTAATTTTATTTCACAAACTAATTATTGTACATGGGAAAGAAAGCAAGTACTGCACATGTAAAAAGGTAGAAAGCAAAACATCACTTGCACAGTACATGCTTTGCCATGAATAAAAAATGGTCATGGGTTTTCAAAAATAAAACTGCGAGTTAACGCAATGTGTGTATTATTTGCCTCTTTTTCTTGTGCGACGTGCTACGTAATCTGTCTTATCGGTTATTTTTGTGATGCATAGCTTTTGAGCACATACTGACAGAACAACCATTCCTTCAAATGACGTGATGCAGTGAATGTGGAAAGTTATCGCAAAAGTGATCTATGAAGAGTATGGCCTTAGGCACAATTATTTTAAATATATTCTCTCTCGAAATGCGTTTTCCAAGGAACTATGGCACAGGAGAACAGCAGGAGACGCAGCAACCAGAGTGAGGCTCCTCCTGTTTTCCACATAATACGCACCAAAACATGAAGTAATTTCAATTAAATATAATTGGCCCTTTCCTGCAAGAATTGATCTACAGAGGGCAATATGAAAAGGTGTGCAAGTGTACGGGCCATGTAGCGGGGGCGGGGCTCAGGCAGCAATGGATAATGGGCGGTCAATGACTCTCGAAAGGAACGGGCCAAGCCGTATTGGAGTTTGCATTTCAAAATGCATTCGGACAAAGAACAAGTCCTGCGGTGTATTCTCCGCTGCATTCACTAGTGTATTTCAGTGAGCTCTATACGCAGTGCGATAGTCAGGGACGGCGCCAGCGGGGGGCACGAGGGGGCCCCCCAGCAGCACCCCCAGAATTTTCACCTGCATCCCCAAGAGCACCGAAAAGCTGACCCAAGATAGGCGGTACAAGACAAAATGTCACTTTTGATGTCTTACAACTTGGAGACAGATTCAAGAGAGCAGCGCTGCTCACAAAGGACGGCCGTGTTTAAGCATAACAATTTATTATAGAAAATTTCTGATCACAAGCAATTACCCTCTCGCTTGTGATGAATAGGCTCTTGAAATACAGCGTGAACTGCCGCAATAAGATAAAAATGGTTCCAATGGTTCTAAATAGATTTAAAAATAGGCTACCCTTCGTCGTTGTTCGGTCTGCTTGCGTGAACCGGCAAGTTTGTGCCTCGGATGTAATACGCTCTTTTTCAGGTGCCTTCCGCTCAGAGGCCTCTTCGGCAGATAAGCTTCGCCCTACTGAGGTCGCACAACCGCGAGTGCTGTGTAACCTAAGGCAGCGCACGTATACCACGCGGGATATACGTGTCGTCTTTACGCGGCACATAAGCGGCAGAATACAAGCACAGCAAACAGCGTCGGCTCGAAATCATAGATGCTCACATATAGACACTGCTCGGCTACTGGGCAGATCCCAGTCACATCGCTAAGTGCATAAACTAGCGTTCCATGAACTGCACAAGCTAGGTGTTTTCGCCGTGACGATACCGGAATCGCCATCATCTTGCGAGCGCACGTTTTGCGGTCGAACTATCTCTTGCTAATAAGATATATATTCAACATGTTCTCTACATGTTTGATACTGCGCACACTAATCAACTGCACTAGTATGCCTCTATAATGATACCCCATCGTATCTCTGGGGCTGATTTCGCAGGAAAATTGTGCGGGCACGGGCGTAGGACCCAAACCTATACCGGTATCAGAACACCCGCTTCACCATCGAATAAATCCCGGCTATGTTTTGTCTTATACTGTCACAGCGCAGGCACCGACATCTGTGGTTGTGCCAAAACCTTCGAGCATTTCATCTGTCCCTATCATCGCTTTGAAAGACACTCCATAGAGTACTGTCCAAGGTGACGTCTGTGCCCTAGCTAGTGTAGTGAACAGCATTATTTGCGTTTGTGAAACCTGCTGTAGTGTATGGCCAAAACTGACAGACTGACTGACATGCTTACTACGTCCTCTATTTTTGCAGTTCTCTCCTCTCTTCTAGTTGCTTTTGTCATTTATTTCCCGTATATCTCCTTGTTATTATTTTCTTATTTCCGGTGTTTAGAATCCCCAGCCGGCGCCACAAGGGTGCCTAATTTTTTTTTGTGTGTTCTAGCGCGTCTTTACCAAAGTTGGAATTGATATGCACATTGCTTAGTGGTGTTCTCTCTCCTGCTGTGAAATTGCTCTTTTGAAGCTGTATTGTGATCTAGTTAACGGATGTTATTTTGTTGCTGCTGGGTACCTGTTTTTTTCATTACTTAATACTGTTTTTTTATGTGTATGCTGTACAATGTACTATATAAATTTTCATTTTCTTAGCAAGAGCACTGCTGTGCAAATGTGCCCAATTTTTAATTTATATCTTACTCCGTTGCTGGAATAGCTTATTCAGACTGATGTATTTAGAACGCCTTCAGCCCATTCAAGCTGTTGTTAAATGATTTTAGGCATCGAGAAATTTGTATCCGTATCGCAACCCTGTTGTGCTCTCGGACGAGTGTGTTGAACATACATAAATAAATGTTCGCTTTTTTTCACGTGCTTTCATTATTAAATGACGCACAGAAAGCACGCCGAAGAAGTACAAAGTTCAAATAGTTCAATTTTTTTTAAATATAAGAAAATAAGAAACACGTTTAGAAATAGTGGGAGAAATTGTAATGCACAGAAGCGTTGGGCTGAGCAATGATTGACATCTTTTGAACACGCACAGCCTGGATATCTATTACGTTGAACTTAGAAGAACACTATGTTTATTCGAGTCTTGAGCGAATGAAGGAAGCGTAGGTGCCATGTAACAAGATTTATCTCGGACTTCCGATTGATTGATTTGAACATTTATAAAATAAGAGGAAAGTGGAAGGGAGTTAAACATAGTGAAAACACAACGCATAAGCTGTCCGCTATACTCACGAAGGCCAACGCCCCCAATAATAAAAAAAAAAAAAATACTGGCGCCGCCCCTGGCGATAGTTAATAGAGATGAAATGTGAAAGACTGGAAAAAGGTTTATCGAATGCAAGACCAATCACTCGCGCTCACACAATCATGTCCGGCCGGCAGCAGATGGTAGTACGTCGCATTGGCTGCCCTAACACAATCATACGTTACGAGAAAAACTACACGCCTTCGAAGGCCCCGCCGCTATATACTCACGAAGGCAGGTTGCCGGAAGCACCGCTTGAGGAGCCAAACGAAAGCTTGGGCTTGAGTTTCTTCCTCCTTTCACGCTTTGCAGCGACAGTTGACATGACGTCCTGCATCCGCCATTGTAGCACAGACTCAACCATGGATGCTGTCAACCATACCGTCAACTCAGCATAACGAAACAATAAGCGAAAATCACATTTTCTCGTCTGAGGCAGTTATCTAGCAAATGTTCGCATTAAAGGCTCCCCTTAGCAACAAACAAAGCAACGTTAAATCACAGGGCCGAGCCCAGAGCAGTCAGTTACAGGCAATACAGCGAAGACTTTTTTTTTAGTTTTTGAATGCGCCGCGGTTGAAGCAACGTTTCATGACGTGTCGAAAGGCGAACGAGTGCCCGGGGCGAGTAGCTGTAGCCCCTGAATGAATGGAGAAATGGCTCACCTCAGCTTCTTCGGTCTCTGAAGGAAGAATGGAAGCTTCCAGACTATTCCACAAGACAACCGGGTTCCAAATGCGAATGTCGAACGAGGCTCGCGCACTGGCTCGCGCTCGAGAGGCCCGAGACACTCGCGCTCACGTACTCACGTACCACGCGCCCTCACGTGCAACCACCGGCCAATCACAAGATGTCAAGCGGCAAATCGCGATAAGCGAGCTCGATGCGTTTTCTTTTCTTTTTTCCGAACACCGTTTCATTTCAAAATTCCAACGAATAGCAAGGGCACGCTAGGCCCATTTAAAGCAAGAAAAATCTTAACGGGTGTTCACGGACCTCGCTAGCCTGAGCCGCCTAAGCTAGCCTAAATACAAATGTCTCGCAATGAGTTAAAACACAGTTTCGGTTTCACTTTTGTAAAACCGAAACTGATGGCAAGCGACTTGTGGCTAACGTTTCTCGACAAATCTTCAAAGTGGTGCGCATAAACCACTTATCTCCACAGATAAATGGCAGAGACCACTTTGAGTGACTTGCATTTGCATCTGGCATGCTCTAACGTCTCTGTTAGACGTTAGCTCTGTAAAATTACTTCTTTACAAATCGTTAGTTCGTACTAAACTGGAATATGCTGAATCTGTCTGGGACCCCAGTCAAGAGACGCTCATCTATCAACTTGAATCTGTCCGGAACCGGGCCGGCTCGCTTCATTCTTTCCAATTACCACCGTGACTCCAGCGTCACTACTACGAAAACAAGCTTATCGTTACCACTGCTATCACAACGCAGGAAAATATTCCGTCTTTGCCTATTCCATAAGATATATCATGACAACCCCATATTTAAGAATAAATTGATAACCCCCTCGTGTTACGTTTCAGCCCACATCGACCATCGTCATAAGGTTGGTATTCCTTCATGCCACACCAACCATTTAAATGGTCCCCAATTCATCCCCAGCACGTCAGCAAGTTGGAATCCTCTTCCCCGATCCGTCGTCGAAATATCTGATAACGCTGAGTTCAAAGCTGCTTTAACAAACCTTCTTGCAAATCATGGTGGGGTCTCAGGGTGGCCCCTGTTGGGGGCGACTCCCTCGGCCCAAGTGACGATTTTCAGTTGTTCCCTGAGATCGGCGGCAGTCCTAAGTAAGGTCTCCCAGGTAAGTTATTTGGAGGGGGCTGGCAAGAGCGTATTTGGGGGAGGAAAACCCCTACATCCCCAAAGAATTTGGTGATTTGCAATAAAGATGTTGTAACCACCACCTTAAGAAACATTCTGTTGTCATAAACATAATTGTAGCATTGTCAGCTTTTTTTATTTTTTCTTAGCAATTTTTTTTTACCACACCAATCTTTTTAAAACGGGTGTTCTGTGTTTTGTAGGCACGTATTACTACTTCGAGCGTCATGTATTTCGTTTTATTTCTTTGTTGCAAAATATTTAATAAATATTCATAATGTCAGTATTAATAAATGAATGAAATGAATGAATGACTTTATTTATGCTTTGTTTGTTCAGCTGGTTTTCTCACTGTGCGCTATATTATTGTTAATCTGCTATATTGTATTGATGTAACTTTATTTTTTTTTCCTTTTCCCCCATGAACCTCAATTATGCTAAGTTTTATATAAATTTACTGCTGTTTCTTGTTTTCCACTTCTTCGAATGTAACCCACTACCCTCTGTAATGCCCTCGGGCCCTGAGGGTACTGAAATAAATAAAAAGGTTGTAATAATTAAAAAAAGAAATAATAAAAATTATGGTTGATCCCTCTTTCATAGGAATTGGTAGAACACGAAAGTGAATAGTAAAAACCAGTCAAAAGACGAAGGACAGAGAAGAGACGCGGCACACGACGACTGGACACACGCCACTGGACACCCGCCGACTGGCGTGGACACACGCCAGCCGTCGTGTGTGCCACGTCTCTTCTCTGTCCTTCGTCTTTTGACTGGTTTTTACTATTCAGTATGTACCAACTGACCCAGACTGCTACTCTACTGCAATACGAAAGTGAAACGTGTCTTCACAGAAGCCGTTGCATGTTTGCTTCATGAACTCACAGTACGCTGCAGCGAAATTCGCACGACTTGCGGGACGGCAACCATGTTACGCGTACATGTTTGCTTCTCGCGCGGCGTCCTGTTGGCGAGCTGCGTTGAAACGCGCCAGGTTTCTGCGAGGTTTCTCTAATTATAATTTAGTTAACTTGCTGGCTTCGGCAGCTGTCGGTGGAAATAAGTGGCTCGGGAATCCACAATACACGGTGTTGCAACTCCTATAGTAACCTATTTATTCAAACCGTTTGTGCGATAATCAATGCGCAGTTCAACACACATGAACGCTCTCTCAAAACCACTCGACGAAAGTATGCTTAGGGCGATGAAAGTTAATTGGGATTAGCAATGTTAAATAAGCACAAATGAACAAGTTAAAAATGTTAAGTACATAAATAGGTCTACCTAATATCTAAGCCTTCTTTCCTCGAGCAGAGGGCAGGCACCGGAATGCGTCCTTGAAGGCGAGCAACGGCATGGCGACGTCATTACAGCGGCGCGCGGCACGGACCCTCTTCTCGGAAGCCTCTTCGCCTGTACTCGTACAGTGTGTGTGGCACATTGCTACGAAGAAGAGGCGCTGGTCGTCGGGAGTGGACGCGCCCAGCAAGCGCAGGGCCGACAGCGCTACGATGAGCGCATAGCGGTCTCGCCGAGAGGTTGGGGAGGAGTGATACTCGTCCAGCAGTCGCCGTGCGGCCAGCTCTCCGAGGCCGGCAAAGTTCACGGCCACCGGCAGGTCTTCGTGAAAGAACGGAAAGAGCCACGAGTAGGGCTCGAGCATCAGCGCTGCCGTTGAGTCTCGTCGTTCTTGAGCGTGGGCCTCGCTCAGAGCTATCCAGCTGGAGAAGGCGGTGGTTCCTTGGGCCACCTGAAGCAGCGCGGGAGAGTCGGTCGACGCGTTATTGAAGAGCACCGCTGGACCAGGTAGCGCAGGCCTGGCGCGCTGCAGTACGCTCCTCACGGCGTCGATGACTCCGCCGTCGTGGTGCGGCATGATCAGGAGGTCGCGCCAGGCGGCACCTACCAAGTGCTGCACCTGGTATAATGCGTGAAAGACAAAATTCGGTGGAGGAGGAAGTAGTTGTCCCTCTGACTAACAGTAAAGACCAACGATATATTAAATGCGAAGCATTTCTTGGCGAACATTTGTTAGTTTGACAGTATCTATCTATCTATCTATCTATCTATCTATCTATCTATCTATCTATCTATCTATCTATCTATCTATCTATCTATCTATCTATCTATCTATCTATCTATCTATCTAGACGCCTACGTCTTGGTGCTCTCATGGTCGTTTCGTTAACTTGGTATTTACCAAAATTGGCATAGTATCACAAGAGTGTATGGCGAACATAAATGATAGGTCATGACAAGAATATCATGACATGTGTGTCATGTAGGTCATGAAACAGCTGGCTACGTCTCGGTGCTCTCATGGTCGTTTCGTTTACTTGGTGGGTATCAAAATTGGCATAGTATGACAACAGCGCATGAAGCACATAAGCGATAAGTCATGACATGCGTGTCATGTAGGTCATGAAACAGCCGCCAAAAATGACATTGACCCAGCGAAAATACATTAACACTCAAAAACCACTGAAATGGATTCGCAAGTGGGTACTAAGGGAAGGAAACCCTAAAGGATGATCGTAGAAGTCATAGTCATGAGCATGACTCAGCAAAAATGACAATGAATCAGCAAAAAAAAAAGATTAACACTCAGGGTTCTGACGTGGGTACTAATTAAGTGATGGAAACACTAAAGGATGGTGGTAGAAGCCATAGTCATGACCATGACTCGGAAAAAGTGACAATGACTCAACGAAAAAAGATTAACACAAAAACAATGGAATGGGCTCGGATGTGGTACTGAAGGAAAAGGCTAAAGGTTGATGGTCGAAGGCATAGGCATGACCATGATTAAGGCTTTTGCCGTAAGGTCTCTTAGGTGTAACTAAAGGGACTCCTGAGGACTCATGAGATGAATGTCATGACATGCGTGTCATGTAGGTCATGAAACAACCGCCTACATCTTGGTGCTCTCGTGGTCGTTTCGTTAACTTGGTAGGCTATCCGCACACTGCTTCGCATAACATCGATTCCCACAGGGCGTGGGATCTGCCGACTTTTTTTTTTAACGCAAAAGCCTTAGATCTCTATGTTTCAAGGTCGCTGTGAGGTACAGAATAAGTGAGCGAGCTCGCCTCGCGCTTGGCTCGCGCTCGTGCCACTGCTCGCGCGTTCGTCGTCTTCTTCCACATCTGGCTCTGACGCCGCGCATCATAAAATAAAGGGGAAGCGGAATGCAGCAATAATGCAACATAGACGACTTCGGGGCTACAGTAAATATGAGGCGGTGTGTGGAATATGGAAATGAGTAATGGGGCCAGCGCTAAAGTTTGCAAATACAATTCTGTGCTAGCGTTCCCATACTGCCCCTCGCGCTCAACGCCGGAGGGCGTAGAGGGAAAGGTCAACTGCGGCGCTGGGGAGGAGGAAGGAAATGTCAACGGCGGCGCCCGTAGGACGTTCTGGAAACGGCGGCAGAAAGCGGCAGTACGCTCGCAGCGTACTCGCGCGCCTTGTGTACACCGCTGCGTGGGCTCAGAGCTTCATTCCACATCGCTATAGGTCCAACTAGGTTTTCGCCTTCACATTCTTATAAAGTTCTAAGCATCCCTCGTATTTTTTTGTACTGCAATACCGGCATTGATTCTACAGTCTCATCTCCGGTCGAATTAAGCGATTAACTATTTGTTTAACCTGAAAATGGAAACCCGACGTATGTTAGCAAAATCTATGCTATCTGTTTCATTCGGTTCAGTTGTACCAAAATGCTACAACTGCTGGAATTACCTGCCTTAGCCCAACGCTGAAAACGGGGAGACTGAAGTTTCCTTTCTGCCTGTCTGTGAGTCACATGAATATAGATAGCGCACTATATCTTGCTCCGTGGGAAAATAAGAGCCTCAGGTTATTATTTATTTATTTATTTATTTATTTATTTATTTATTTATTTATTTATTTATTTATTTATTTATTTATTTATTTATTTATTTATTTATTTATTTATTTATTTATTTAATACTGCAAACCTTGTACAGGTCCAAGCAGGGTGAGTAAAAACGTAAACAAGGCAAATACAACAGAGTTAATAACGTTTCAAAAACATCAAATTGAGGCGAAAGGCAATAAAGAATCATTCCAATCAGTTACAGTGCAAGGAAAAAATGAAAACTTGAATAAATCTGTTCGTGCAAAATAGGGCGTCAGCGAAGTAGGATGATGGTGGCGAGTGTGCCTTGATGTAGAAGATGATCGATAGGGTGATGGATTGATTGCTAGGTGCCGATTCCACAGCAAGAAAAGAAATTGTAAACGTAAAGCTTTCCTTCTTTGTTCGAGACATTGAATTCCATTAGCCTGAATTATTTCAGAGGGTGAGTCATACGGGGAAAATTTCGAGTAAATAAACCGTACAGCCTTCCTCTGTACCTTTTCGAGGCGGGAAATATTGTGTTTAGTAAAGGGGTCCCAAACCACTCATGCATATTGAAGTTTAGGTCTAATTATACAATGATTATATATGTTTTATATATTGCATGTGCTCCTATTAATGGATGGAATTGCTTATATGTATACAATCGTAAATTATATCATTCTAATCCAAAAATATTGAAATTTTTGTGGAATTATGAAAACAACAGGTATGCCTCAAAATAATGTGTGAATTTTTGTTGGCTACCATCCATGCTGTCTCTATCTGCTAAGTCCTGCGTACTGTACTCGCAATGATAGGGGTGTATATGTTATCTTTTAAAATGTTCGTTTATATATTTCATCATACGGCAACCTTTGTATTCATTTTTTAACTTTGATTGCGTTGAATTATTTATTGCGTGCGAAACGTATATTATTGTAGGTTTAAAGTAAATTGTTATGTCGCATCAAGGCTACTTTATCTTGTAAGAAAGCTTACAACAGCCTACTATACCATGCAGTATACTTCACACATATCAGAACGGTGTGGTTAATTGTCATCCTGTTGAAACCTTTCCTTAACGCCATTTACGAGTTTAAAGATACCCGTCTTATATATAGATGCAATAAAACATCTTGTATTGGGTGCTTGAAGTGTTACAATACATTCTTTAAAGAATGTGCACTACTTCGGGATTCTCTCGCTCCAAACAATAACCGTCACCTATCTTGAGTGTATTTCCTTTCTTTAACGCTGCGCGCCCGGGACTTCCTGATCACTAACGGCATACGCGTTATCAGCATGACATAGCATTCTTGACAGGAAAGTAACGAGCGCAGAGTTTTCAAGAAAAGAAACGCAAAGCAAGACAAATGACAATTATTGTTTTGGGGACAAGATGTTCCCAGAAGGGTGTAAACTTTTTTTTTTTTTTAGAGTGTAAGTGCAAATATTCACAACACCCGGTCATGTAACACCTTAAATGTTTCACTGTATACTTTATCACACCCACGGTGTAAGAAAAATACCGTGATCACACGTCGTTTTGCTTTCGCCTCTCCGAATCGAATCGAAATTCAGTCATGTGTGTAGCTATACACATGTATGCATTTCCGTCTATGAATAAATATTTCGTACGAGCACATATGGTGCCTAAATTTGCGTTGCATATCGGTTTAAGTACACGTACTTGCGACAAGCAGCGACGCGTCCGCTGGCCCTCAGGAGGGTCAGGCGGTGCCTCTAACCGAGGGTCCACCATCCAGCCGAGCAATTCGACAACACGGAGACCCACGCTGAGCGCCAAACGAGTCTCCGTCTCCGTATCCAGCCCAGCGAGGTACACACTGGTATTGATCACGTCGCGGTCGCGCAGTCTAACAGCGTCGTGCCTTCCCAGAGCAATTCCAGGTGGGAGGACCAGAATTCTGTTGAACAGTTTGAGCCAAGCGTCCGTCGTATTTCCCAGCGGCACAAGGAGAGACAGGTTTGTCACCGACGTCTTTATGAGCTTTTGCGACTGGAGGTCCACCGCGGCGCCCATGAGAGTGGTGACCAAGTTGTCCATCGCATTGATCATGGTGGTCACGCTCAAGCTCACGTTGCCACCTGGTGCTCCGCCGAACAACGTCAGAGCCCTCGTCACCCATAGCTCGTAGCCGGACCCTCGCCTAGCCCGTCGCGCTTTGATCCACCCGACGAGGCTCGGACTCTGTCGCAACTCGACAGCGGGCTTCTCGCCTACAATGACGTCCAGCTGGAACCACAGGTGCAGGTTCCAGTTCGCCGACAGGTCCGCAAGCACGTCCAGCAGAGGGAGCGTCGGGTCCCGCGGCCAAGGCAGGCCGCGCGCCTCCAGAAACTGGCGCAAGAGCTCGAGGTCGCCGTCAGCACCAGGGTCGCGGCGCAAGCAAGCGCGCACAAGCGCACCGACGTGGCCGCTTTCACGGGCAGAGAGCGCCGAGGCGAGCGCCTGAGCTTGAGCGCCGAGCTCGGCTCTGGAGCGCACTGAGCCGGCGTGCCGTGGCCAGCGGCCGCACACGAAGCCGTACAGGTCGTCGCAGGGCTGCTGGCGCCAGTCGAGTGAGTCGTTAAGCTCGCGGGCGTAGCGCCTGCAGGCGGTTGACGTGCAGTGCGTGGGATCCAGCGCGGATAGCCAGTTGAGTCGCGGCGCTTTTGCCGAACCGTGCCCCAAAGCGACAGTAGCGGCGCCCACGAAGACAGCCGCCACTACCATAGTGCAGCATCCGCAGCAAGCCCATAGGAACCGCTTGGCGCTCTGGCCTCGGCGAACCAGCACCCACCACAGGACCTGGCCCGAACAGTTGAGACTGCGTGAGCCATTCCCACGGTATCCATGGCAGGGCACATTGGTTGCGCTAAAACGGACACCTAAAGCCGAACAATTTCACAGTAGACAATTAAGCCATCAACAGTCGATGCTCCAAGCTGTATCTATCCCAAGAATTTAAATCACGTATTTAAGAAGTCGCAGTACCGACCGAAAGGCGAAGCATTGATTGCGATAACCAATTATTAGATAGCTATACGCAGTAAAATTACTAGTTTGTATTTGTTGTATAAATGCTGTACATATTCGCTTACTGACTAAATAAGAAGCATGGTGTCACGCGCGCACAAGCAAGCGCCGAACACATTTCACTCGATGACCGCGGACACTCACTGTCAGAAGGCTGGCGTGATGAACGGCATCAGCGGCGAGCGAATTCCCTTTCGTGGGTGCCTCTCGAGTCAACGCGAACCAGGCGCTCGAGAATACAGCACACGAAACCGTCAACTATTTCGGGACGGCTAGCCTTCGAATTCACCACAGATTACCTGGCGCGCGCGGTTGCGCTCAGCCGCGCCATGCGCAGCCGCGGCCGGAGTAAGCGGAGACGCGCTACCCCAACCCCTAGTAGCGCGCGCGCACATCTCCACGACCCCCCCCCCCCTCCCCCCGCCCTCTTTCCCACGCGAAAAGTCGGCGCGCACCCTCCCCGCCTTCCTCCCTTGCGCGTGCGAGGAGACACCGCAATACCAATCCACCATCCTCGGCTCATACTCACATGATTTCCCTCTCACCTACACCATACGGCGCGCGGCTGTGATGTTATCGCACATGGACTTGGTGCGGAACCTCACGGCGACGCCGACTACGAAAATTCGTCTGGAGTGTCCATATAACTGCTACCGCAATAAAAGGAAATCTAGGTAGGAATAAAGTATTGATCCAAAAATTCCAGTCAGTGCAAGAGCCGAGTAAAATAACCTTCCTCCCCCCCCCCCCCCCCCCCGAAAAAAAAATGTTCGAGGGCGACCGATTTACCTGGACGTATGCCTGCTTCCAGTGCCACAAACAGCGCAGTAAACGGTGCATATTGCAAGAACCCTCACATAACATCTTACTCTTCAATTAACTTGGGCCTCTCGACTGCTAATTGCGCCGTTGCGCATCGCGGCACAATCCGGTATCTGGCTTAGTAGGCATACCGACTAAGCCAGCAGAATGCACAATAGCTATTACAGACAGGATACACCAAATAGCCCTGTGGGCTGTTTGCTGTGTCCACTGAGGGCTGTAGGCATCCACTGTGGGCTGCATGAGACTGAAAACCATTGACGCCCGAAAGGAAAAGGATTCGCAGGGTGCTTTACACGCGTATGTGCGGTTTCTTACCCGTTGGTTGTCGGACGCGAGGGACGACTCAGGGTCGAGGTCATCGCCTCTAGGCCGCCGGTATTCGATCGCCGCGCTGGTCGCCATATTGTCGTCTTCTTCTAATTTTAACACCGGATTCAGAAACTGATAGGCTACAACAACAACAACAACAACAACAACAACAACAACAACAACAACAACAACAACAACAACAACAACAACAACAACAACAACAACAACAACAACAACAACAACAACAACAACAACAACAACAACAACAACAACAACAACAACAACATCAGAAACTGCATGCACGCATAATGGGATCGACAGCAGCCGAAGTACACGCGCGCTTTCTGTTATGCGTATACTGGTCACATATCTCTAATGCCACCACGTACTGCATGTACTCTCAATTCGGGAATTGACTATTTGAATCATGTGGTTTGTGACACAGGGGTTACTAGAAATGCCGTATAGTATATAGAGGGCACCGTGGTAGAGGGCTCCGGATTAATTTGACCCCTCTGAGTTTTAACGTGAACCCAAGGCGCGGTACGCGAAGCGCTTTCGCTTGCGGCGTGCCTCATCGGAATCCGGCTGCCATGCAGAAATCGAACTCGCGAGTTTATAGACCTCAGCAGTTGAACACCAGTCGTCTGAGCCACCTCAGCAGGTGCTCCGAAATTGTGCGACAACGCGATGCGGGGGTTTCCCTAAGATTAAATCGATTAATTTTTGTATGCGACAAAGTAAAACTGAAACGAGAGGAGTTAGAGCACCACGATTATATGACGCTCCTTC
This sequence comes from Dermacentor silvarum, assembly GCF_013339745.2. Taxonomy (NCBI): domain Eukaryota; kingdom Metazoa; phylum Arthropoda; class Arachnida; order Ixodida; family Ixodidae; genus Dermacentor; species Dermacentor silvarum. The sequence goes on from NC_051159.1 coordinate 163,490,968, forward strand.
ACCAGGGAGGAGCATTTTCGGCAGTGTCTCGCGTTGACGTTGGCTGGGCTGTCCCATTCAGATCGCGTCGCCAAGGGCGACGTGCGCGGCGTAGACAACACACACACACACACACACACACACACACACACACACACACACACACACACACACACACACACACACACACACACACACACACACACACACACACACACACACACACACTCTCTCTCTCTCTCTCTCTCTCTCTCTCTCTCTCTCTCTCTTGGGGTGCGGATGGTGATACCCATGGAGACAAGCGAGAGTCGAAAGAACATCACTGGTTTTGTATTCTCTGCGCCTTGTTGCCGTTGTGCCAGCGACTGTTTTGGAATGGTCAACTCTTATCCTTTGTATATTGTGGGCGTTTATTACGCACGTCTTCTTCATCTGTATATCATCTGTCATCTGTCAACTCGCACAATTCAAGCTGAACAATCACGTGCTGTATCGGCGCATTTACCACCTTGACGGTCAACGCTGGGTGCCCGTTCTACCTCGCTCTCTTCGAGCCCATGTCCTCAGAGCATTCCACGATGACATGACTGCTGGCCATCTCGGTTTCCACAAAACCTACGATCGCATTCGAAGCCGTTACTATTGGCCTGGCCTTTCTACTAGTGTGGCGAGATACGTCGGTTCCTGTTATCCGTGTCAGCGTCGCAAACTCCCAACCTCTGCTCCTGCCGGCGAATTACTGCCTATTCCGTGTCCTGACGCACCATTTGAGGTTGTTGGTATCGACCTTACGGGCCCCTTCCTGTTACTGCAGCTGGAAATCGGTGGATAGTGACCGCCATCGACCACCTGACGCGCTACGCTGAGACAACATCAGTGATCACTGGCTCAGCTTCGGAGGTTGCCGACTTCGTCCTTCAAGCTATAATTCTGCGCCATGGTTCTCCTCGAGTACTGCTCAGCGACCGTGGAAAGGTCTTTCTCTCGCAACTTTTAAACGAAGTCCTGCGCGCCTCTGGTACCACCCACAAAACAGCGTCGAGTTACCATCCACAGACTAACGGCTTGACAGAGCGATTTCATCGCACGCTTGCCGACATGATCGCCGTATATATTCAGCCTGATCACAAGAATTGGGACAAAATTCTACCTTTCGTCACTTTCGCCTACAACACGGCCGTTCAGCGTACCACCGGCTACTCGCCATTTTACTCAGTTTACGGACGGTCGCCTACTTCCCTTCTAGACGTTTCTTTCTTCGATGCTCCTGTCAATCCATCTGCATCGTCTAGCGAAGAATTCCTTTCACGACTCGCCCAGTGTCGCCAGCGTGCTCGCGTCAACACGGCGGCCAGGCAACACGACCGGAAGATCATTTATGACACCCTCCATCGCGTTGTGTCCTTCCGACCTGGTGACGAAATACTTCTATTGACGCCCCTTCGCACGCCTGGTTTGTGCGACAAGTTCCAGCCGCGTTTCATCGGGCCCTACATCGTCCTGGAGCAGACATCACCCGTCAATTATCGCGTGACTCCTGTTGTCGCCGCCACAGACCGCCGTTGTCGCAGCACCGAGGTCGTTCATGTCTCCCGCATGAAACCGTTCACGCGGCGGTCTTCGTCGCCTTGACTTGCGGCCAGGATGGCCGCTTCCACGTGGGGGGGAATTAGTGTGGGCGTTTATTACGCACGTCTTCTTCATCTGTATATTATCATCATCATCCTACGTTGCGCGATCCTCATCTTCAGTTATGTGTGATCATCATCATCATCGGGTGTGTGCTTTTGCTGGTTCGCTGCCGAGTACTCGGGCCGAATAAACGTCGTGCCAACAGCGACGCCATAATATACACATTCCTCTGCATAAGAACATTTGAGAATTATGGTTAATACAGAATGCTGCAATTTTTATACTTTGACAAGAACTATTAATCAACAGAGGGGCACAGAAATCACGATCGGCCGCGCGCCGGCTTCCGTGATTAATAAATGCGTCTTGCCCGTGTGCGCGTACAGTTGAGCCCCGACCACGATCTGTCGCACTGGTATGGCGCCATCCTAAATCTGCGGCGGTAACCATACACATCCCTCCTCCATTATTAATGAAATCCGAGGTTTTCGGGTAGTTCGAGTTGGATGTCTTGCGACTTGTACCTACCTTCCAGTCTCCACTACGGAGCGTGTCGTTGAGTGCGTGGTCATGGGATGTTGTGACTGCAGGGGGTTGTTCCACTTGGTTTGGAGCCGTTGTCGACCATCTCTTCATCTAGTCCTAACGGCGGCGTACGTGACCTTGTGGAATTGACACTGCTACCATGGTTGACCCGCTAATGTCGTAAATGTCACCAAGCCCACAATCTGGTTCTCTGCTAAAATTGCGAACGACATTATCGCCCTTCTTGAAACGTGGTCTGTATAGTGTATAAAGGCCTCTTTTTCACCCCTCTTACTGGGAATGACAAGGTCGAGCCTTGCATTGATAGGATCACTGAGCATACGGTCTGCTGGAGATGTTCCATTTGGACAGAGCACTGTGGGGTACATGAACAGCCACTGGGCAAACCGAAGCTTGAAGTCTCCCTTTGTGCAACTGGCGGGAGTTAGACTCAGAGCAAAAGATCTTTACAAAATGTTTTGCAATGCTCAATTCGTTTCCTCGGTATATATGTTCATCTGTCTAAGATAATTTGCGAATTTCAGTTAATCCAGAAGAGCCTTGGGGTAGGCTATAGTTGCTTCATTATGAACGAAGGTTTGCAGCGCAAGAAAAGAAGAGCACTGGAACACACATCAAAACACGACCAGATCTGACTTACAACTGGACGTTTGTTCATTTGAAACATCATTTATATGTGTGCGAACCACAGTATTAGAAGATTACAATACCCCACCAAAAAATCGACCCTCCTTTTCCATCAGTGATAGCGATGCTGTGCCTGCATGATAGATCCGTTTCCTTCTAAGTTTGTTGAAATATGCTAATATATTATCCCGCGTTCGAGTTTATCGTGCACCCATATTAAAAACATGGTTTTGTCAAAAAAGCATTTGCCCTGTTTACATGAAAGTCAAGTGCACAAGCGAAGTAGTTCTTAAGATTCCGCTGAGTTGTTACTGTCGTTTCGCGGTCAGGCGAGGAACCAAAGTGCAAATAAGTGTCTCGAGCGGCCAGTCGCGCGGATCAAGAAGCCCGCGAATACACGCAAAACATCCGCGGCGGATGTTTTGCGTGTATTCGCGGGCTTCTTTCACGCTTGGAAAAGCATTTTTGTGTAGGACGTATTGAGCAACAGAAAGATGTATCGGGAGTTTTTCATGGTGCTCTACAATTTTCTCATTGGCACTTTTTCTAGCGGCCATCGTCATCTTCATCGGCCGCCTTTTATTTATGGCGCGCTCAGGTGGATGTGCATGTACATGTGCCTCGTTCCTCGTGCTGCGAGATTAGAAAAATAGAATAATAATAAAATATATCTTCTTCTGGTCCTGCCATTGGCCTGAACGGTTCCTTGTTCTTTCGTTCGCCGACTCACGCATTGTTATAGTGGACATAACCTCGGTCCATATAACGTGGTGACTCGGACGTGATCGCAAGGCGAGCACCACGTCATGGAAGGGACCATGAACGACAGACCAGCGATCGGCGCAGAGGGCATCGTCACGGTGCAGATTCACCTGTCATCGTTTTGGCCACAGAATCCTGCAGCCTGGTTTACACACGTGGCGGCCATCTTCACCTTTCGGCGCATTACTTCGCAACAAGCGAAGTTTTACCACGCTGTCTCCGCACTCTCAACGGAGGTGGTTGCGGAGTTCTACGACGTTGTAGACGCGCCCCACGAAACCACCCCCTATGAACACTTTAAAACGACGGTGCTGCACCGCACGTCTGTGTCTGTGCGCATGCAGGCGTCTTCAGCAGCTTCTCAACGAAGAGGAGCTCGGCAACTGCGACCGTCGGAACTTCTACGTCGCATGCAGCGGCTTCTCAGTGACAGTAGTAGGCTGGACGCAAACAGCCCGCTGCTGCGAGAACTGCTCCTTCAGCACATGCCGCAGAATGTGGTTATTGCCTTGGCTACCGCCCCAGACGACCTGTCCCTCGACAAGCTGGCGGAGCTGGCCGATCGCGTCGTTGACTATTCAGCAAGAAGTACTGTGGTGACGGCATCTACCATTCCGCTGTCGCAACTCGAAGACCGGCAGTCTCGCCTTGAGCAACTGATCGACGACCTTGCCGAGACTGTTGATGCACTACGGCCCCCGTCCCACCCTCGCCGAGGAGACCGCGATTCCCGTTCCAGATTGTCTCCTAGGTCTAGCTCCCGTTCAAGCCCTCGTCGCCGCGTATACTGCTGGTACCACAGCAACTTCTGTGACAGCGCACGTCAGTGCCGTTCCCCTTGCGGCTGGCAGGGAAACAAACCGCAGAGCCACTGATGGCGGTCAGTGTCTCTTGCCGTACGACAAGCCGCCTGTTCTTCGTCGCTGACAGGATTGCTGGACATCGATTTCTCGTGGACACAGGTGCAGAGGTCAGTATCGTTCCTGCCGTGCGACTAGATCGGCAGCGCTCTCAGAAAGCTGCGCCCGTTCAAGCAGCCAACAGCTCTGCTATCAACACACATTGTCAGCGCTCTCTTACCATCGATTTGGGTCTCCGACGCACTTTCCAGTTGGGTATTCGTCGTTGCAGACCTACGCATGGCCATATTGGGTGCTGGTTTTCTGACCTACTTCGCCATCAGTGTTGATCTCCGCGGTCCTCGACTCGTCGACACGGCGACCAGTATGTCTATACAAGGCATCCCCGCTCCTACAACATTAACCACTGGAACGGCGCCTCAGATACTATATGTGTACGCCTCAATTTCGTCAGACTTCCCAGCCATCACGAAACCTTCCAAGCTTGAGCTGCCAGTACGTCAATCACGTTGTAACTACTGGCTCTCCAGTGTTTTACCGACCCAGACGCCTCGCTGGGGACCGCCTTGCCATCGCCAAAAGAGAATTCGACCACATGCTCCAACTGGGCATCGTCCGTCCTTCGTCCAGTTGGTCGTCAGCTCTCCACATGGTTCACAGGCGTGACCTTGGGGACTGGCGCCCGCGCGGTGACTACCGTGCCCTCAACGCGCGCACCATCCCTGATCGCTATCCCCTCCCCTATATTCACGACCATATTCCCGAACAGCATTGCGACCATTTGCGCCTGCTATTTTCTAGGCTCCTGGAACACGGCCTTCTCATGAACCCTGCAAAGTACGTCTTCAGTGTCGACGACACAGAGTTCCTCGGACACCGCGTGACTCGCGAGGGAATCAGACCGTTGGAAAAGAAGGTTCAAGGCTTGCGCGACTTTCCTCGCCCAACATCAACCCGAAAGCTCCGCGAGTTCCTTGGGCTGCTTAACTTCCACCGCCGATTTCTTCCCAATATCGCCCGCATTATCATATACCACTCACCGATCTACTCAAGACCACGAAAGCTCCGTCCTCCCCGCCGACGTCTGACGCCGAAGCATCCTTCCAAGCTGCCAAAAACGCATTGGCGGATGCCACACTGCTGGTGCATCCTCTGCACGTTGCACAAATGCGTCTCATCACCGATGCATCTAGTGCGGCTGTCGGCGCAGTGTTACAGCAGTTCCAGCGCAACTCCTGGTACCCACTCGGGTTTTTCTCGCAGAAACTGAAACCTGCAGAAACGCGATACAACACGTTCGGTTGTGAGCTGCTGGCAGTATACTTAGGCATTCGACATTTCCTGACACCTGCTGGAAGGCTCAAGCTTTCACGTCCTCACGGACCACAAGCCTTTGACATTCGCTTTTCGCGGTAACCACAACACTTATACCGCACGAGAAATACGGCACCTCAACTTTACCTCCGAATTCACCGTGGAAGTTCTGTACATTGAAGGCCCAGTCAACGCGGCCGTAGATGCCCTCTCCCGTATCGACGCAAGATCAACGCCCACACTTGACTTCGAAGAAATAGCCGCGGCGCAACAGACGTCGAACTTCGGGACATCCGCTCATCCACCGCGTCACTGCGTTGTCCGACGGTTCCCTTCCTTTTTCTTCGGTCACCATCGCTTGCGACGTCTCACGGGGTCGAATACGTCCGTTTGTCCCACTCCGGCTCCGCCGTCAAATATTCGACAAGCTTCACGGCGCAAGTAATCCCGGAGTTCGTGCTACGCAGCGTCTCATTACGACTCGCTTTGTGTGGCCGAGTGTGAACTCTGACGTGCGCCGCTGGGCGCGTGAATGCCTTCACTGTCAACGCTCCAAGATGACACGACACACGAAATCGCCAATTCACTCCTTTCGCCCACCCGACGCTCGGTTCGATCACGTTCACATCGATATCGTTAGCCCACTCCCACCATCCAGAAGTGCTCGCTACATCCTCACTTGTGTGGTCCGTTATACCCGCTGGCCTGAGGCGTTTCCTCTCACCGACGTAACGGCACTTACCGTGGCTTCAGCGTTTGTCAGTGGCTGGATCTCACGCTTCGGATGCCCCAGTATTGCTACCACCGATCGCGGCCTACAGTTTGAATGCGATCTCTTCCGCGAACTCACGTACGTGCCTGCTTGGCGTCCGCCATGTCCGATACTACCGCGTACTACCCATCGGCCAATGGAATGGTCGAACGCATTCATCGTCAACTTAAAGCCGCCTTGATGGTTCGCCAGGCTCGCGCTTCTTGGGCTGAAGATCTTCCTCTTGTCCTGCTTGGCGTGCGCTCGTTTTTCAAGGAGGACCTCGGCTGCACAACTGGGGAGTTGGTCTATATGGCACAACGTTGCGTATGCCTGGTGAATTTTTCGCGCCAGCTACTGTCGCCACGCCCGTTACGTTCAACAGATGTTACGTTCAACAGATCCGCTTCCTCTTTTCCCGCCTGCGTCAGCAAGTACATGTCAGCAAGGACATGACTACAGCGAGCCACGTTTTCGTTCGGCGTGAAGGCATCCGACCATCTCTTACGCCTCCCTACGACGGCCCTTTCAAGGTGCTCAGCCGGACAGAAAAAACTGTCACCATCGAGCTCAACGGACGTGAAGAAGTCGTGGCTATCGACAGAGTCAAACCCGCCTACCTGGCGACATCGCCAGCATTATGCGCTTTCAACCACTTTACCCTCGCGGAAACAGAGGATTTAGCCGACCGCCCGACACCAAAGGCCGTTTCTTGGGCGCCCGTGCATCGCTGCGTTTCTCCTAAAAGGGGGGGAATCTTCATCGGCCGCCTTTTATTTCAATGGCGTGCTCAGGTGCATGTGCATGCGCATGTGCCTCGTTCCTCGTGCTGCATGTTGCGAGGTTAGAAAAATAGAACAAGAATAAAATACAGCTTCTTCTGATCCTGCCCTGCCATCGGCCTGAGTGAGTGAGTGGGTGAGTAAAAACTTTATTGAAAATAAATACATAAAAGAAGGCACGCTGCTTGGGGCCCCTTATCCAGGGCTCCACTGGCACGAGCGCTGAACGGTTCCTTGTTCTTTCGCTCGGTGACTCACGCATTGTTGTAGTGGACCTAACCCCGGTTCCTATACTTTTCATCTAATTATATGACAAGCTGATTAAGTAATTAAGACTAATTATCTAATTAGGCGGAATGCAATAACTAACCTGAATATCTTCAAGCGATGGCAAACAACATTACCTTGCATGGTTCTGTCCAGCTAGTGGCATTTGCATATTTCTAATGTTTGTCCCAAGTTAAGCGAAACACCCTGTATAGCGGCATCGATTGTTCCAGTTCTAAGGCAGCTTGTTAATATCGATAAATGAAAAAAAGGGTTACATTTTTAAAGCAAAGTGGTTTGTGCAAACCCTCCCGGACATACATTGCTGACCGCGGCTGATGCTGCTGCCTTGCCGATTAGTTCACGCACACGACAAGACTTGTAGGGTGTCCCAGCTAACGTTAACCAAGCGGTTCAAAAAGAGAGAAAGATTGAAAACACATGGTGCAAGATAAGATCGTAAGACCTACGGTGTTCGGTCACCACAGCTATCGACCGAACACCGCATGTTTTATCTTTTCATATCTTGCATCCGTCTTTTTTTTTTTTTTAATCGTCTTTTTCGTTGAACAGCTTGGCTATAACGTTAGCTGGGAGACACCGTATATTTAAAAATTCTGGGGTTTTACGTGCCAAACGTGCCATGATCTGTTTATGAGGCACGCCATATTATGAGACACACCGGATTAATTCTGACCACGTGCCCCCAATGCACGGGACACGGGTGTTTTTGCATTTCGCCCCCATGAAAATGCAGCTGCCGCGGCCGGGAATTTATACCGCGACCTCGTGCAGCGCCACACCATAGCCTTAGCTAAGCCACAGTGGCGGGACATACGGTATATAACGAAGTGGCTTGTATATAGCCATCCACACTGCCCCTACCAGTTATTTGTGCCGGTGAATTAACCGCTCTGTTCTCCATGGAATTAGGCAATGAAACAACAAACGGTACACAGACGTCCTCACTGAAACCCATATACGCCTTCCAGCGCATAATTCATTTAATAAAATGAAGCTTTCTATACCATCTTCGCCCGGGTTTGTGCGTCTGCTCGTTCTGTTTCATGGCGAGATACTAAACTGGACCAATCCCTGAAATGCATGGTGCAATAAAATCTCGGCTGATCCCGGAGGCAGCTGTAATCCGCGGTCGTGTGGCTCATGTGGGTCGTGTGTTGGGGGGTCTCCGCGTCGTGCCGTCTTGACGGACAGGCACGTAATCACTATGCTGCAAAACTCGGTGCACAAATTGAACAGCTTTATAGCGATGAATTAATAGCCGCCTCTCTAAAGCTTTGCTTTACATAGATCCGATCGGCATAGTTTTAATTGTAACTGAAACAAGAAATCAGGCTAAGAATAATTGCGAATTAGAAACAATTAAACAAACAAACAAACAAACAAAAACAAACAAACGAACAATTACAAATAATCGGGCCTCGGACAGGTGAAACTGCCGTAAATGTGCAACGTCAGCAAGCTCTCATCGGTGCTGCTGTTGAAGCAAGTCATTTATGCCAGTATATATATATATATATATATATATATATATATATATATATATATATATATATATATATATAAGCCAAGAAAACGCGGATAAGGTTGAAATGTTATACCGTTAGCGGTTTTTTCATCTACCCTTGAGTGAAGCCTGGCTTTTCGCTTGCGCAGACATGACTCAAGCAATGGCTTTATATAGGAGCTCAGGAAAAATGCTGAGGTAACAAATGTGTGCGTTGAACATAAGAAAAAATATATATAATACTTCGAAATCGAAAGGAAGTTTGCTTACTTATTTGAGCGTGTTACGTCACCGGCTACGTGACCTCGCTCATGTGGCCGAACGTAACCTTGAGTACTCTCAACATACGTCTACCCACTGCCCACCATAATCTTTCGTCGAGGAAGCGACTGTTTGTAAACACGCGTTCGTCTATATATACGCGCCTCAAAAACGGCCGCCAGCAGTGTCAACGTCCTGTTTCCGGTACTCTTTCTTAACGGACGTTGAACAACAAAAAAATGTAATTCAGCGGAAACTTTAGACGCAGAACCTGTAACTTGTAACAACCATTCGAGTGGCACGACTTTTGACGACAATCTTGACACCGCTGAATATCGTACGTGCTTGATGGCCAAGAAAGAAAGACGCGTTGAAGTTATAAAACTAACCTACTCGGTTGCGCTCGCTGGAAACAACTTTGGAAAGGGCGATGCCACCGCAGCCGTGAGGGCGCTCTCTACATTGCACGTGAAAGCGTCTTCTTACGTCCGGCGCAGGCGCAGTGGCGATGTCATGTATGCAGAAACGCCGAATTCACGCGCGCCTTCAGCGATATACTTACTATAGCTCTCTTATACACGGCCGTCGTTTAGGCCAATGGTGCCGCATGACAGTGTACCTTCATAAACTGTCACAGTCGAGCAACTCCCCCTTTTTTGTTCTTAGTTATATTTTATTTGTATTGTTTAAGGTTAATAGGCTTCTCCGTGCCTATTGTGCCTGGTATTCTTTTTTTCTCGTGCAAAGTGATACTGCACTTAGTTTTGAAAACGTCTGCACTTTGTTCTATCAAGACTTGTAGATTCAGAACTTGCTTCACTTTGTTCTACATAGAAAAAAAAAAAGAATAAACTTTTTGCAGTCAAATGAAAACTCTAAACGCTGTCCTTTACGTTCTTGCAATTTTCAAACGTGGTGACATAATGCCATGGGTGTTTAAATATAGTATTGAATTGATAATCCCGCAAAACGATGCACACATTTTGGCCTTCTCTACAGGGTTTGTTCATGCCCGCCTGTCTGTGCCCACATGTCTCCACCTTCGCTGTAGTATTTTTTTGCGCAACATCAGCTCGACATGCACCAACAAGGACGCACTTCCTTGTACCATGTGGTTTAATATACTTGCTTAAATGGTTAATTAGTGTACATCTGCTAATTAGCAGCTTTTCCGTCACCATTTGCTGAAAAAAAAGCATTCAGCCAACGTGGTAAAAAGAGCGCTAGCTTCTTGAACCTCCCCCCCTCCCCGGCCTTTCGCTCAAAAAAAAAAAAAAAAAAAAAAAAAACAAGTGTGACATATGACGTCGTATCCACCCCCCTCCCTCCACCGCGTTTCGGTAACACCCCCGCCCCCTTAAATTTGAAATTCTGGATAAACCCTTGGAGGGCACGTTATGCAGCGCGTGCTAGGAGGGCGGGGAGGGGGGGGGGGTGCAGGTAAGTGCGCGTCTCCTTCTCTAGCCCGGCCGTGGTTGTCCACGCGGCTCAGCGTGTACGCTGCCATGCGCCGTATTTTGGAAGTAGCCTGCGGCTTTGTTGGGCGAGGCAAATCGCTAATGGCTTTGCGCGCTCTGTGTCCGCGCGCCTAGAGTGTTGGAGGTCGCGTAATCTCTTCAGAGACGCGTTCAAGCGATAGTCAGCAGGAACTGTTGACGCCCGTGCGCACGTGACACCATGCTTGTTAATTTAGTAAGCGAATGTTTACTGTAATTTATGTGACCGTTGAAACTACGAACCTTACTTGGTGTAGTTGTCTAATACTTTGCTATCACTTTCAATGCTTCCCCTTTCGGGTGTAACTGCGACTTTTTCTGCGTCTCTCTAAATATTGTTCCTTTCAAGAACCTTCAGTTTATTGATCTGCCCTAAAGCTTCCCACTTGTGTCCCCAGCTAGCATAATTTTAGGTTGTTGTACAGCCGATATAAACTTGTTATTCAACGCTCCGTATTTCATCGATTTTGCATTGAATTTCCAGAGTTCCCATGAAATTTATTTGTTCTTCCTTTATCGTCTTTCCCATGCAGAAAGAAACGGATACAAATGTCGCTAAACACAGCAGGTGTGACTTAGTAATCGTGACACAAAGTATACCTCAGCCAGTACGGATACTCTGTCAAGCCAAGCTTGTATACCCCGAAAGTAGGTAAACATGACCCCTTTCCTATACTGTAATGACATTCACTCACGCCTTCTAGAGATGAACCTCTGCTAGCATATAATTCAAAACAATACTACTCGCATCATTGTGTGGCCTCGAATTCGTTTTGTTACGTACAATACAAACACAGTGGAAGTTCACCGTCAAAGTAAGTTTACAATCTCAGCTCAAAAACATCAAATTTTTTTTCTAAAATATGCCTTTCGCTCTTGAGCCTTAGTTGCATGGTGCGTACGTGCAGATTACTCTTCGATTTTTCGTTAAGAGGAAAAAAAAAACACGTATAATAAAACATCCTGACTCGCAGGTAATCACCGATGGCACTTCAGCACTAAGGCTGAATTTGCACCATGCATGCAGACACACCCACCATATGGGCCACACCAGCGCCTCGCGAAAATTCGCAGCGTACGTTCGGCGTACGTACTATTCAATATACTTTAGTTTCTTGCTCCGTAACTACCTACATATGCAATAAAGTTGGTTTTGCCTGCGTTTGACGGCGAGCCCGAGTACATTTAGCATCGTCATCATATCGTATCAGTCATCATCGTCATCATCGTTACAGGCAATGTAGCCGTATACTCAGTAAGAGCAAGACGCGCCGGCGCTTACCTTGAGATTTTACGATTTGAAGAACGCTGGTAAACGATGCTGGCCATCCAGTTACCTGCAAAGCGCTTCGCGTACAATCGATTCCACTCAGTACGTGCACACTAAAAAAATTTGCAAATTGTGTTTTCTTGTGTCTGTAACTACCCTCCTAGCCCATAGAAAATGGTGTTTTAGTCAATTAACCACCACAGTTGTCGTTTTGCTGTTGTGTTGGTCCATCTGGTGCACGCTTCACCAGACGATGCTGGTCAGCCAGTTACCTGCCACGTGCTTCGCATAAATATTTATTTTTTAATCATCGGAGCGGTATTTCTCGTGGTGTTCCGAAGACTTCCGTTTCACGGAAACAATGTTATCGCCCGACCTGGCTCAAAACAGAGCAGCACACTTATATCGGGTCGGCTTCAGTGGCGAAGCCAAGGGATGACACACCGGGCACGTGCCCTCCAAGAAATTTCTGTTACTATATTGCTGACATCTGTCCCTGTAACAATGAGGATGTGAGGTTTCAAGCCTAAAGAACGCATTTTCTGCGATGCAAGATGTGACATGATGCAACATTTCTGATGAAGAAGAAATAAACTTTATTTGATGAGCCGGCACTTTGCTTTTCTGATGAACTGCAGCTAGAGTTTGAGTTCTGAATTACGCATATATATATATATATATATATATATATATATATATATATATATATATATGAAGAGCTGCAACGTGGCTCCCGTGTTGCGCAGTGGATAGCGTGTCTGGCTTCTACGTGAAATTCCTTAGTTCAAATCCATCTCCGTGAATTTCTTGCGTAACATACAGCTATGGGTGAATTGCGCTTGTTCCATTGATTCTGTTTATGTAGTAATGCTAATAAACAACTCACAAACAATGAAGTCTACGACGAGCTAATGCCGCCATTTTTCTTTCATCTCGCTCCTCGAAACACCGTTATTTAACGGTATTTTTTACTTATAAGTGTGCTGGTGTTAACATCCTAAGGGGACTCGTCCGTCAACAAATTTACACCCTCAAGGGTGTTAAGACGTTTAGTGTACAGGTAGTACAGAGTGCGCCAAATATCATGCACCAAGATTTCATTATCATCATCATCAGCCTATATTTATGTCCACTGCAGGACGAAGACCTTTCCCTGCGATTTCCAATTACCCCTTTCTTACACTAGCTGATTCCAACTTGCGCCTGCAAATTTCCTGAATTCATCACCCCACCTATAGTTTTCTGCCGTCCTCGACTGCGCTTCCCTTCTCTTGGAACCCCTTCTGTAACTCTAATATGGTCCACCGGTTATCCATCCTACGCATTACATGGCCTGCCCAGCTCCATTTTTTCCTCTTAAGGTCAACTATATCTATAGAATATCGGCTATCCCCGTTTGCTCTCTGAGCCACACCACTCTGTTCCCGTCTCTTAACGCTAGGCCTAACAGTTTCCGTTCTATCGCTCTTTGTGCGGTCCCTTAACTTGTTCTCGAGCTTCTTTGTTAACCTCCAAGTCTCTGCCCCATATGTTAGCACCGTTAGAATGCAATGATTGTACACTTTTCTTTTCAACAACAGTGGCCGGTAAGCGCCTAGTCAGGATTTGGCAATGCCTGCTGTGTTAATTCCAACCCAATTTTATTCTTCTGCAAATTTCCTTCTCATGATCAGGGTCCCCTGTGAGTAATTGACCTAGATAAACGGGCTCCTTTACAGATCTCTAAAAGCTGACTGGCGATCCTGAATTCTTGTTCACTTGCCAGGCTATTGAACATTATCTTAGTCTTCTGCATATTAATCTTCAACCCCACTCTTACACTTTCTCGGTTAAGGTCCTCAATCATTTGCTGTAATTCGTCCCCATTGTTGCTAAATAGGACAATGCCATCTGCAAACCGAAGGTTGCTGAGATATTCGCCGTTGATCCTCACGCCTAAGCTTTCCCAGTCTAAGAGCTTGAAAACTTCTCTTAAGAATGCAGTGAATAGCATTGGAGATTGTGTCTCCTTGCCTGAACCCTTTCTTGATAGGTATCTTTCTACTTTTCTTGTGGAGAACCGAGGTTGCTGTGGAATCTTTGTAGATATTTTTCAAGATATTTCCGTATGCCTCCTGTACTCCTTGATTACGCAATACCTCTATGACTGCTCGGCATCTCTACTGAATCAAATGCCTTTTCATAATCTACGAAAGTCATATACAAATATTTAAAAATATGCAAATGCCACGTAGCTGGACTGAACCAAGGTAATGTTGTTTGCCGTCGCTTGGAGATAATCAGATTATTTTTGCATTCGCCCAATTACATAATTAGTCTTTATTAATTCATGAACTTCTCAAATATTATAATTACATGAGAAGTGGCACTGTGAACTAACATGTTCTAACAATGACAACTAACATATGTCAATACAGGCTAACATGTTCCATCAAGCCAGCAACCAACTAACCCATCTGAATCTTTTAAGTGTCAACGAGAAATTTGTGGAGCAACATGAAAAAATCCCGATACAGCTTTCTGTTGCTCAATACGTGCTACATAAAAGGGGACTTCCCGAGCATGAAAGAAGCCCGCGAATACACGCAAGATTAATGGTCCGCTGCGAATGTCCACTCGAGGCCCTTTGCATGTATTCGAGGGTTTCTTTCCCGCTCGGAAAAACACTTTTATGTAGTACGATTTAAGCAACAGAAGGCTGTATCGGGAGTTCTTCATGTTGCTCTACAGTTTTCTCATTGACACTTTTCATCTAATTATAATACTTGAGAGGCTGATTAATTAAGACTAATTATGTAATTAGGCGGAATGCAAGAAATCTGAGTATCCGCAAGCGACGGCAAACAGCATTACCTTAGTTCTGTCCAGCTACGTGGCATTTGCATATTTTTAAATCTAGGTGCACCATAGTTGGGACACCCTGTATATGCAGTACGTCTTACGTGGAGGCCCTTGTGGTTGTGACCTTCATTCTGAGGCAGTAAGTGCGAATCCCTCGATAGGAATGGCGCCGGCTTTCGTTTAAAATTTCAACTGTTTTAGCTACTAAAGTGGTTTGATGTTTTGCATACACGATTGCCAGCGCGTAGTCAAGACACCGCGCTTGTCTGTTTGCAAAGCCCAAACATGGTGAGAACACCTTTAAGAAAATTTTAGCAAAGGTATCCGCATCAGTCATACAATATTTCCCCAATTTTCGCAGAATTTGATGACATCGGCTGTTCTATAGTCATCTCAGTACAACTGGCTAAATTCTGTGTCTTTCTTAAAGCTGTTAAAATCCTGGTTAGGGGGTTCGGAGTCGGGTGTCGCTTGCCTAAGCCGCCGGAGTCCCTCTCGCCTGCACTGTATATACACCGTGTCGTCGCACTAAGTTGACTAAGCGGACCCACGTCGTCGTCCGTCTCTATATATCGCCGATATAGTTGCTTGTTGGATGAGGGGATGAGGTCGGGAGGCTAAAGGAAACGAGAAACGGGTTTACTCTATATATTCACAACGGACGCCATCGTTCATGGGAGCACACTATATATCTCAGCAGTCTACATGACTAAATCGAAGCGCAACATGTCGGGACACTTTACATATGTCCGATCACCGCACACAGCACCCAAAATGCATGTCAGCTCGTTTTCTCTAGGTCGCTAGAAGAGGAAATTTAATGTCCTTATCCCGGTCGATCTGAATGGTCGAACTGTTCGCAGCGCCCCGCCCACAATGTCACACCATCTCACTGTACTCCGCCTGTGATGCGCGCGCCTCCGATGCAATCCCGAGGTTATCGGGAAGCAGGAGTCAACGTCGTTCCACGGAAGTCATTGGACGATGACTTCTGGCTCTCCGTGACGGTCAGCTTGTAGCGATTTGAGAAGCGTGGGCTTGACGGTCGTTACCGCTTCCACAGAATGCGCCGGTTGCTATCACCTCGAAGGGAGCTTCTTTCATTGCCGGTCAGTAGTCAGCGCCGGGCGCGAGGACACACGTTGACCCCGTCGTCGTCGGTGCTGTTGAAGTGACTTACGCAACACATTGTGAAATACAATGAAAGAAGCGAATCAGCTACATAGAGTTCACACCAAGCAAAATACCCAACCATCTGCCTTCATTCTCGCTTAAAACTAAAACAATTTACCCGTGTAATTCAAACTTGCAGCACTATTTCTATGAGAAGCGTTTCAAGATGTACGGGACACATTTTAAATATCCTTACTATAATCAATGTTTTTGCGGTTGATGCACTATCTTGGTGTACACAATTGTGGACATATATAACATCGGAAAGGGTTAAATTTCGCCCCCCAATGCACTTCAGATGCCCCCTTTTTAGAGTTATCCCGGGACACTGGGAAACATGGCGGATTAAGGCCATATGATGCTTTCAAGCACTTGCTGAAGGAACTTTTTTATTTCCAAGAAATGTAATTCATTCACACTCATATTAACTTTGCATATGCGCATCGGATAATGCCCTACCCTCCTCCATCCTTTCCCCAATTTTACTAAATTTGATCTCAGCAGCTGTAATTTTCACAGGACAGCAGTCTAAATTCTGTGTGGCTCGTAGAACACATTTAAAACGCACCCGAGCGCTTGTATACGCAATTTATCGCAAAGATAGTAATTATTTGCACACACTTGAACTTTGTCCACATATTACCCCGAAGCTCCCTCTTATATTCACTAAACATAAACAAGGTTACTAGTTTACTTCAACACGAGGACACCCGGAAAACCTATACGTACCTCGTACACGCCTGAATAGAGGCGGAAAACAAGTATTCAGTAATTATTTGTAATGGCCTTAATAAAGCCATATACGTTATACTTTTTTCCACATACTGTCCCTAACATGACCCGATTTCCACCGAATATGTGAGCTCGGGGTCGCAAACAGTTCTCTGATGACTCAGGAGACATTTCGGATACGGCCGTATAATTAACGCTTTCGAGCACTTCCTTAAAGGAACTTCTTGCAAAGCCAGTAAATGAGTGATGCTCTTGAACCTTTGCCCACACATCATTAATAAGATGCCCCCTGTTTCCTTGAAATGCCAACTTTTTGGCTCGTTGAGTTCTTTCAAGGAATTGGCCAAACTTCCTGCGTGGATCGTAAAATACGTTTGTGAAGCTCTAGGACGCTTGTATAAGTCATTTTCTGCATCAGGTATAGTTAACCTCACAGTTTAAACTTTTTTTTCGTAGATCAGCCACATTATTTGCTTTCTATTTCAACGAAATATGAACAACGTTCGCCGAGGATTGTGACAAAACCAGCTACGTGCCCCGCCATGCATGAACACAAGGAGAAACCGAATATTCAGTAAACGTTCTCAAACCACATAATTCATCTACATGCTTCAAAACTTCGTTAGAACGTCGCCAGAGCGTGGCCCACCTTCTCTACAAATATAATATTGTTACAAGCTTTCGTTCTTCCAGGGAAGTGGGAAAACGGTAAGCGTTTCATATAAAGTCTCTAAGCAAGCAGAAAGCCAGTTATTAGCAATTTTTATTTAGCCCCTAATTGACCTTCACACTTTAATTGCCTCCACATCACATCTATGATTACCCCACTTACTTCTAAAGAAAAGAACGACATGCGCAAACTTGGAGAATTACTGCTGAATTTCCAGCGAAGCTGTTTTTTTTTTCTAGCAGTTGTATTAATAATTTCAGTTGCTTTAATTAAACCACACATTTTAAAACGTTGCCAGCACTTTCAAGCGATTGATATATTTTTTTTTTACCAAAGCCGTACTTCAATTGCACACAACTTTAACTTCACAAGCACATCAGCCCTCAATGCTGCCCTCATTTACTCAATTTGATCTCCATGGCAGTTATCATATTCCTCTATAGTTGTATTTCTCCCAGAACAGTGGGCTATAATTATGCGCCGCTCATAAAACACTAACAACGCTGCAAAGGCCGCAATTGACCAGCACTCTCTGAACTTTGCCTATACATTACCCATATTTTGCCCCTTATATTATCCAAATACAAACCAAATGCCTAGTTTAGTTCACCGAGGACATCGGGGGAAACCTATAGATGCTCATGCCTCATGAAACTAATGTAAATAGGCAGAAAACGAGAATTCAAAGAATAGTTGCAACGATCATATTTAAGCCAGAAAAGTTAAACTTTAATTCCCCACACATTATCCCTAATATGGTCCCCATTCCCACTAAATTTGGACTTGGTGTCATGCACTAATTACCACCATAGGACACTGGGAAGCTTCGCTGATGACGACCGCATTCGCTCTCAAGCACTTGCAGAATGAATTTTTTACAAGGGATGTAATTTATCCACATATTTTTAACTTTGCATGCTCCTTGGCCGTTGGTAAAACACACCTGCTCTAGATCTGGAGCTCTTGAATACGTAATTTACTGCAAAGGCTCTAATTAACACACACTTTATACTTGGTGCCTACACACGTACCCATAAGATTCCCCTTATTTCGACAAAATATAAACGAGGTGTCAATTGGTTAGTTCATCGATAACACGTACAGTGGAAACCTTCTAGGAGCCTCGTATATATATCGCATGAAATTAGGGAGCAGAGGAACGTGCAGTAATTATTTGCAAAGCTCATAATTAAAGCAGAAACGTTAATGTTTTGCCGCGCTGTAGACTTAAAATGCGCCCGATTTTGACCAAATTAGAAATACTCCCGCAGAACCCATCTCACGATGACTGTCGACGCGTTAATGCGTTTAGTATTCAAGCAACGTACAGCGACACACCGTGGCCTGTATTGCTGAAGACAACTTCATTTAGAATCTGTAGCCATGGTCATTCTGAGATTTCCATTGCTTCGGCTGTATGCGACATGCACTGTCTCCAGGATCGGCGCACTTTGTTCAATGCGTAAGCATTTTTATGTTTACCCAACGAGAAAACTCTCTGTCCGTTTCGCGGATCGCTTCGAAGATACGGTCCGCGCGGCCGTGCCAGAGTATACGTTTGATCGGTCCGCACCGCCACCGGAGTCCTTTGATCACGGTTCATAAAATGGTTTGACACGGATGGACAAGGCGCTATATAAAGGGCTATAACGGCTTATGATGATCGGAACGCCATCAGTGCACCTGTCGCCGCCACCTGCAGTACTTAGCTTGCGTTATCAATGCACCTTAATTGCGCCGCCATCCGCACCAGTTCGTGTCGCCGCAGCGCTGTTGTTTGTACTGGCCGGATCGAGTGTCAAAACACTGATAACGACACCCGGCTGCGTGGAGATGAGCAATAAGTGGCACAATGCTTACGCATACTTAGACAACTCCCAGGAGAAGTTTCGGCGTGAATTTTTGTGGCACACTATATCGCCATGGGTCGGACTCGGCCATGATGCCTGATGGCATGACGACGACGCAGTGATGACGAAGCAATGACGTTGATTGAACGATGAAGGCAGTATGACGAGGACGGCATGACGACAATAGGATGACAATTCTGAAACGATGGCGATGGTATAACGACGACAACGGGATAAGGGCATGACGGCATGAGGACAAAGGGATGGCGACGAGTATGTGACGGGGATGGCGTGACGATGATACGGCGACGACTGGATACGACGTTACAACGACTATACTGTATATCTATTCAGTTATATATATATATATATATATATATATATATATATATATATATGTGTGTGTGTGTGTGTGTGTGTGTGTGTGTGTGTGTGTGTGTGTGTGTGTGTGTGTGTGTGTGTGTGTGTGACTGTATGTGGTGTTACATGTTTATCACTGTTTATATCATAATCATCATCCAGCACCTGGAGTAACATCTCAGGCGAACAGCCAGGCTAACACCTTTAGCACATATAATTAAAGCTTGTACCTCTCTCTCTCTCTCTATCTGTATGACTAGAATCGAAGGACGAATCTTGGAATGACGACGATGGAACGATCACGGTTGTATATAACAACGAATGCGACGACAACTGCATATAACAACGACGCGATGACGACGCGATGGCATGCATGACAGCGGCGGCATGCTTGCGGACGCAAGAACAGTGTCCTAAGTTGACGAGGTAAATGAAGAGCGCCTCATATATAGTTGGTTCGACGGTTGGTTTCCAACCCGGTTCGCTCAGCACAGCAGGCTCTACCCACTATACCATGAACTACCCAGTGACCCAAGTTGGCGAGAAAACAGTTAGTGACACAGACACCGAAAAGTGCGCGGAGTATCGTAAGAATGATATATCGCCTTAAAACTCGGTACGACGTACAGTTATCTCGGGACAATGTGGCAAACATAGCTCATAACTTCCGTATAACACTTTCAAGCACTTGCTTAAACTTTTGTTTTCTTTCTTTTTTTTTTTTTGTAAAGGCTGCAATTAACTAACGCCAATGAAAATTTTCTTATTGTTGTGCCACACCGCATGCCTATACAGGGTGTTCACTTTTAAGTTTTACGGAATTGTTAAAAAATCACCTGTGGCAGGTAGCATAATTCTTCTCGTTGAGCTGGGTTACTCAAAGAGGCGGACATTAGCAGGACAAGAAATCGAAACACATATTCAACTAATTAAGACAAAATTGACTAATGAATATTACGTGTGTGTAGTTAATGTAGTTCATTACTTTACGACACATATTGCAATGTACGAATTGTAGCCGGTGAGTTTGCAAGACGCATCCACTTCAAATGAATTTCCAGGATGACACCAGTTTCGAGATATGATTTCCCAAAGTGTGGGACGAAATACATGGGCATTCCAGTTGCTTTTGTGCTTGAATCTATAAAAGAGCATTTTAATTGGTAAAAAAGTGGAACAACAGTGCATTGTTACGGCGAGTTTGATGGCGCATATCTCCAAACTAGTGTCATTCTGGAAATTCATTCCAAGTGGATACGCCTGACAAGCTCACTGGCTGCAATTCGTAAATTGCAATATGTGTCGTGAAGTAATTAACTAAGAAGTTAATTAGTGATTTTTTGTGAATTAGTTGAATATGTGTTCCGATTTGTCGTGCTGCTAATGTCCGCCGCTTCGAATAACCCAGCTCAATTATAAGAATTATGCTAACTGCCATAGGCGATTTCTAAAAATTTCGTAACACTTCAAAATGAGCACCCGGTATATCATCGAGGCGACGAGCGATACCCCCCCCGCGCGTTTTTCTGAGGTGGTTGCCCTTGTGCTACACTTCAAACCTGACAACCTTCAAAGTTACACGGAACTGCCGACCCCTTCCCGTGGGTCCAACTGGGGAGTCCGGTGACCCGCAGCACCAAGACTTCCCCGCGACGAAAGAGGAATGCGACGCGGGTGTCGTCAGCACCCGCCCGCCTCGTTCCTGCCGACAATGGGTCGCCAAAGGGATTAAAGGCACAACCGGCCCATTGTGAGATGAGAGAGTCGCCACCAGCCGCCCCATCCGTCTGGTGCGCTCTTACCGAGGGGGGGTGCCGGGTCAATGTACCGAATGATGTTGGGTTGATGAGTACACGTAAGTTCTGCGACGCGGTACCTACGCGTGCCAAGTCAACTTCCCATCTGACAACGGCACCGCTATATGTATACGCTATTTTCTGTTATACCTGTACATACAATATTGTATAAAGATTTTCGTTTCCTCTTCGTCTGCTCCAAGAGTCTGTCTCTCGTCCTCCACCCCGAAGTCACAATACTATGTATATATCGCTCATAAAACACCCCCTAAGTTCCTCAAAATTTCTACGTTAAGCCTTTTGAGTTCTTTCAGGACATTGGGTAAACTTTCTTCGCGGTTCGTAAAATACGCCTGTAAAGCTCCAAGAACACTTGGATAGGTAGGTTTGTACAAGAGTTGTAGTTAACCTACACGCCTAAATCTTTAGTACGCGTCATCCATAACATGGCCTCTCTGTCCTCAGCTGGGAAACTTTAGTTAAGCTATTCATATAAACGCCTCTAAACAGAAGGGAAAAAAAAAAAACGAGAAAAAGACGGTTTAGCCATTTTCATTTAGTCCCTATAATTTGTCCACACATTTCAACATTTTCCTGCGCATTACCCTATAACATTCCCCACATTTATTTTAAGTGTAAGCTCCGTGAGGTATTTAATTCTTCCAGGGACACCGTGAAAGCGCGCATAAAAAGTTTTCGAGTGCCTTCTATAGGCTCGATGATCACTATAATTCAATAAATAACAGCTAGCTTCCCTGTAATATAAACTCAGTGAACTATCTAGGTCTTTCGATCAGGGCATCGTCAAACACGCACATAATGTTTTCGAGCGCTTCTAGCCACATTGAAAACTTCGCTGCAAAATAATTACTTCCCTTCCCGCATGATACAAACGAAGGCAATATAATAATGCCCAAAAACTCGGATATCCAAAGACTGGAACGACGCTGCGCACATATCGCTGACATGACCAGCTCATCCGCCTTCATGGAAGTAATTACCTCGCGATGTGACAAAATGTTCAATTTTCTTTTGCCCCACCACTTATGTAATACCCCTTGTAAAATGAAAGCCATCACTACAGCAGGCTCCCAAAAGTTTCATATAGAATGACGTGTGCAGTCCGATATACACAAGTGAACAGCTGCCTTTTGAATCTTCACAAGCAGATATGAGCGCAGCAGCAGCTGCGTATATGTATACGAATATGCATGTCATAAAGCACGCTTTCAAAGTCAAAAGTGGGGATCGCGAGTGCCGTGTCCGCTAACCCTGCATGCGCCGGCACAGCGGTCCTTATTATAAAGGGACGCTAATTAAAGAAAAAAATTGTGGGGTTCAACGTATCCTAACCGAGATCTGATTATGAGGCACGCCGTAGTAGTTGACTCCACAATTATTTGGACCATCTGGCGTTCTTTAACATGGTACACGTTTTTGCCTTTCCCTCCATCGAAATGCGGCCGCCGCGGTTGGGATTAGATCCCGCGTCCTCGGGCTTAGCAGCACAAAGCCAAAGCCACTAAGTCACTACGGCGGGTAAAGGGAATGTAGAAGGGAATATTAAGCTCTATTAGTAAATTAAACATTCGCAATAGTACATCCGGCATAGTGGGATGAGACAGCATACGGAGTGATAATTTTTATTTAAGTTCACCAGAATTAAAAAAAAAAAAAAAAAAACGCCTGTGGCAGATACCATAATTCTTCCTCCTTAAGCTGGATTGTTCGAAGAAGCGAACATTACTAGCATTATAAACACATATTCAACTAAGTAACAAAAAATCACTAATTAACTTAATTATTAATTGCTTTACGGCTCATATTGCAATTTACGAATTGTAGCCGGTGAGTTTGCAAGGCGTATTCACTTGAAATGAATCTCCAGGAAAACACCAGTTTCGAAATAATATTTCCCAAAGTGTGGGGCGAAATAGATGGGCGTTCTAGTTACTTTTGTGCTTCAATGCATAACAGATCGATTTGTTAAAAAACTATGAACAACAGTGAATTTATACGGCGAGTTTAATGACGCATATGTCCAAACTGGCGTCGTTCTGGAAATTAATTCTAAGTACAAACGCCTTGCAAACACATAGGCTGAATTTCGTAAAGTAAATAATTAAAAAGGAATTAATTAAAAAGTATTTTTTTTTACTAGTAGAATAAGGTTTTTCGATTTCACGTGCAAGTAATGTCCGCCTCTGAAAAATCCAGATCAAGGACTAGAATTAAGTTATCTGCAATAGGCGATTTTTTAAAATTCCGCAGAACTTGGAAATTATCACTCCGTATATGCCAGAAAAGATGCCGAAATGAAAGATGTGTGCACCGGCGCCGGAGGTTTTGCGCACTCATTTCCTCATGTAATGCCTAGACCTCTTCTGCCAAATGAATAAAAATAATGTTTTGAAAGAATGCTTTACTTGTATTTGACTGACTCAGTCTTGCTCTCTATAATGCCTTTTTACATGTCTTACAAAGGGGGTAAATCTCGCGCTAGAGTCTATATAGTTATACGTGTAGTCACGTGGACACGATTGCGTAAATCACTCTAGTTTTATTCCCTGCACAGCTGTGACGAGGTCATTCACAAGCCCCAGTGCATGCGTGTCAAAGGACTTGCGATGCAAAGGCATCGAGAGAAAGGGTGCGTGCTCTTGCGCAACGAATTGTTGCGGGGAGGGGCAGGAGGGAGGGGGAAGAACTGTCTCGCGTGAGCTTTGTGCAGCGTTCGGCAAGGAAAACGTGCGTTTGCTCGCCGGTTCTTTCGTTCGACGAACACTACACCTAGTTTTGTGCAGAGCTTAGCCTAAATTTATGTGATTACGTCGTTACCGTTCTCAATGGCATATACCATAATAACTTTGCGACGTTCTCTGGCTTTCTTATTATTGCAGTAAATTATAGTCCAAAACCTCTGAACATAAGAAAAAAAAAAAAAAAAAACCGCTGTCAAGCGTCAGAACGCTCTAAACAAAGGTTTATACTCTATTTGTTTCTTCAAAACAGCTACCGGAGGTGAAAATTTGTAAGGACGTCAAGATGTACTGCTAGCTTGCTCCGTTCCTGCGATTGCTGCGGCTTCCCCACGCAAGCACATCCAAAAGAAACGCACGCAGCCCTCGAGTGTACTAGAAAGTCTTGTTTGTTTCCCGAGCAACGCCATCAAGAGCAACACCCCTAGGGGGTGTTGTTATGAGCAGGGGCGCACACGGCACGTCCCCCCTTCGCTCTGGCTACGCAACTCCATGGTCATGCTACACAACGTGTCGATGACGTCATGTCTGGAATCTTGAGAACAACTTTGTCAAGTCTCCAGCCTTCATACTGCTATGCGTCATCCTTTTACGTGCGATTAGCGTGTGTCAGGGTTTCGTTTGCTACTTGTGAAGTGCGCGCGCGTCACAAGGACGCGGTTCGTTATCAGCGATGCGAGGCTGTTTTCCCGGTGTGTGCGTGCGCTCACGCTCCGCGCAAGGCGCTTGCGGGGGTACGGGTTTTTGCTGCCGTAACGGGCCGAAAGTTCACAGCGCCGCGCGGCGCTGAACTTGTGGCCGAGCGCTCTCCGGGGTCATTGAGCGAGCGCCTGCGTGACTCGGGCGCCGAGGGGCCCCGTACTTCTACTCAGTCGCTCGTTCTTCCTCGGTCACGAGCAGCGGAACTTTAACGTCCAGGCGCCGAAAGGAAATGCGAGAACTTACACAAGACGCGTGTGTGGTGCGACTGATATATTCGAACATTATAACCAACGCGGCTGACTAAGTCGAACGTGCATTATACGTATACGTATACTGCAATACCACACCGTTCGCTTATTCAGACATATATCACTCTACATTCTTATGGCCCGACAGGACGATATATAACACATCACGCCTATCACAGGACCCACCACGCACGCTGGTCCTTTATAAATTAAGAGTATCTCATTTCTTTCGTTTCCACGCGTCCTTGTGAGCGGAATGTGAAGGACGTGTGAAGTCGTGCATAGTTCCTGAGCTCTAGTTTTTTGGCACAACAACAAACGAAACGGAGCGTCGCCGCGTGTGATATCAAGCGTTTCCCGTGCGTTCAAATTGCATGGTGACTCACTAACCGCGCATCACTTCGTCGGCACCGCTAACATAACGACCGCGCAGTAGTTGATGCCAGGAGTGGCGGCGGCGGCCGCGCAGGGACGCGCGTTCCCCAGACGACCAGACCGCGCCCTCTCTCGCGGGCAGCCCGAAGGTGCAGCAGCGCATTCGTTGGGTCGTCGGCGTAGGGGTTGGAGCGAGTTCCGCACGCAACTTCGGGGTTTGTGGGGGTGCGGTGGTGGTGGTGCTGTCAAGCCATGTCCGGCAACGACGGCCAGTGGGAGGTCCTGCCGTCGTACCTCGATGTGCTGCGGGGAGTGTACAACGTGTGCCACTACGGACTCTACGTGACTAACGGCTCCGAGCCCGTTACCGCCAGTGCCGCTGGGCCTCATCGGCGCTTCTGGCCCGTCATACCGCTCGAAGATGTGTTCGTGGTCCTCGTGCTGGCCGTCCTTTGGACTGTGATCAGGCGGCTGCTCACCGATCGTGTCTTCAAGGTAACCCTGAGTCGCGACCGCGCGCCTTCGCACTTCGCCTGTTGCTGTCGCAATAGCCTCTCACGGCGTGCTTTGGTCGCCGCGCTCCATCCCCGCAGCGGGAAGCCGCGCGCTCCCCTCCCATTGCTGTGCGCGCGTCGTCGGCCGACTTGTCACAGGGCGAGCGGACGCGCCCACCCCTTGGATCGGGTACCCCCCCAGCCACCCACGGCCGGCGCACGGGGCACACGCTCGCCCCTCGCGGCTGCCTCTGCAGGGGTGCCTTTCACCGGGCCTCTCAGCGATGCGCACCGTCGATTGCGTGGCCCGGCGCAGTGCTGATCGCACGCACGTTGCACTCGATCGAGGTAGCAACGCGGACGCGGCGGAATTTGCAATGGCGTGACCAAATTTATAGCCGCGAGTCGTTATAGTCCGTGAGGTAGCGAAAAGTGGCCGGCGGTCCGATAACGTGGCGCACACCGCCCATGTCTGCGCGTCAGTTCGTGCTTTGTTTTCGTCCGTGTGTCAAGTGCTTCCAGAGCCGCTGTTTACATACAGGTTGTTTCTTGCGAAAAACGAAACCTGATTCGACTGTTGCGAACGCTCGCCTTTACTGCCTGCCGTTTGCCGACGGTCGATTTTCAAGCATCAGGTGCAGGCTTCACAGAGCCTTTCCTTCTTTTGACACTGGGCAGCGCCTGTCCAAGTTTCCGCTGTCACGATTGGTTTGCGCCCGTCACTCTTCAGAATCCATTCTTGCGTACGATCGGCCCATAGAGCCACGTTTCTTCGCTTATTTCATGTTTGTTTTAAGTAATTGAATGCCAAGTTGTGCACGATTATTTCCTCATCAGCCTTGAAGTGAAAGGAAAGGTATATATATATATTTCGATGTCCTATTCAGGGCTATTTCGTCTTTGCAGGGCTCAGCGAATCAAGAACTAATGAGGAGGTGTATGGTGCAGTATATACCATCAGTGGAGAGGTGCAAGAACTCAGTAGGAACATGTAAACACCCACAAATACAACATAAATGAAGAATCGGCATTGATTTCTGATAATTCTCTATGGTTGTGGCATTCTGCAGTTGAACGCAGTGTGTCTCAACTCCAGTCCACCGTGCCATTCCAATGGGTGTGGATTACAGGAACACTTATGTGCCTAAATTTGTGTAAATTGTCAAAATTAGTTCAGAGCCCTTCAGTACAATGTCCACCATAGTCCACTGTACAGCTTTGGGACACAATTTCAGATAATGAATGTCGCCACCATCATGAATCTGTCCTCTTCCACCATAATAAGGTATAACCCAACTAAGATTGCTGGACTACATGGTTACATGTAATCATGAGGAGGTGTATGGGGTTGCACAAAACTGACACACAGCAAGAGTGCTATTTTACAAGCATCCAACATGCCATAGGGTAATAAAGAAATGCTTCACACAAATGAATTAAGATATCAACTGACAGGAAAATAAAGGCACGTTGTAGATATTACAATAATTGTGTCCACATCAGACCATAGAAATGGAAATAATGTTTCAGGAATGTATTGAAGACTGTCAAGTGCATTCTGTGCACTTGAGCATAGGCGCCGACTACGGGGGGGGGGCTCTGGGGCTCGAGCCCCCTCCGGAATTTTCCCGGGCCCCCCCTGGAGATCCGTAGCCCCCCCCCCCCCCCCCGCTTCTAAATTGTCATTACCGGAGTTCTGTTACACACATAATTTGAGGATTCTCTTGCGTTGCCTCCACATTTTCACTTTTGTTTTGACTAAAAGCTTACGGCACCATTGTTGGCGCGGACGTGCACGGCTTTTAATTTATACTTTCGCTTTATTTCGGCAAATCCAGACAATAGGAGGACAAGCGCATTAGAAGCACCAGCGGTGGCTACCTCATCCGTGTTTCCTGACTTTAACATTTTTTAAAAATTTCCGCTGAGAACACCACGCAAAGACACAATATATTTAAATATATACAAAGGACAAAGTTTATTATATTTTTTAAAGAGAAGGAGGTAGCCAACTAAATGGATAGCCTATACCAAGAGAATGAATATGTTGATGTATGTTCACCTCACTTCAAATTACTTTGCGTGCTTTTTTGACCCTGAAAAAAACCTGTAGACTTCAGTGACCCCTTCGGCAGAGTCTGCAGTGTGAAAAGCACGTGAGTGATATGTGTCTCAATATTGATTCTCTTTCCAGTAGGCAAGGCTAACGACTGGCGACAAAATAAAATTAAAAAAAAAAGGTCTTCTAATTATTTACAACATTTACGCATTAGGGATGGAAACATCGCATCTTGCATGCAGAGGCCATCCCATTACTGTGTGCTGTTTCAGCAAACACTTTCACAAAATTTTTTAAAGGTCGCCTGTGGCAGATAGCGCAATTCTAGTTCATGAGCTGGGGTCTACTCGAAGAGGTGGACATTACTTGCACAAAAAATTGAAATGTATAATCGACAAATAAAAAAAAATCACCAATTAGGTATTTAACATATTAACTTATGGCCCGTGTTGCAATTTACAAATTCTAGCCGTGGAATTCGCTAGGTGGATGCACTATGAACTAATTCTCAGGATGGCACCAGTTTCGAGATATTAATTTCCGAACATTGCGGAGAAATGCATTGGCATTCCAGTTACTTTTGCGCTTACCCGCCGTGGTTGTTTAGTGGCTATGGTGTTGGACTGCTAAGCATGAGGTCGCGGGATCAAATCACGGCCGCAGCGGCTGCATTTCGATGGGGCGAAATGCTAGAACACCCGTATACTTAGATTTAGGTGCACGTTAAAGTACCCAAGATGGTGTAAATTATTCCAGAGTCCTCCACTACGGCGTGCCTCATAATCAGATCGTGGTTTTGGCACGTAAAATCCCATAATTTGTTCTTTTCATACTTTTGTGCTTTGATGCATAAAACGACGTTTTGTTGAGAAAGTGACTGGCACGCCAATGTATTTCTCCGCAAAGTTAGAGAATTAACATCTGGACACTGGTGTCAGCCTGAGATTTAGTTAAAAGTGGCTCCGCACTCCACGGCTAAAATTTGTAAATCGCAACATGGGCCATAAGGTGGGCCAACATGGAATGGCATAAGGCCATTGGCCATAAGCAAAAAACTTAATTGGTTAATTTTATTAATAAATTGATTATGCATTTCAATTTTGTGTGCAAGTAATGCCCGCCTCTTCGAGTAGACGAGCTCATGAACTAGAATTGTACTATCTGCTATAGGCCACCTTTAAAAATTTTGGAAACTGTTCGCTGAAACACCTTGTATATAGAATTCACTCGGTAACCGAAATGATGCCAAGCCAGATTCACTCAAAATCAAATAAATATAAGCAGCGCTTATACTCGGACTCAAAGTACTAAAAAATAAAAAAGAGTGCAGTTTGGCCGGGAAGGCGAAGCAGTATTAGTGATAGCGAAGTAGAAGACAATTACACGAAGGAAGATCCTTACCGTGTAAATCCGTGTAAGGATGGCACCCGTGTAAGGATGGCACCCGTGTAAGGGCTGCACCCATAACTTGAGAGCCAATATTAAAAAAAGGACATCCAACTGAGAAGCAATCGCGCTCCGTACGCTGATTCTGATCGGGCTCAACAGCGAATTATCGCACGCAGTGTACTTTCGCGCGTCGCTACTGGATGTCGAGAGGAGGCGATCGTGGAGGTTTATGGCAGATTTCATACTCGAAGTTGGAAAAATGAGGTCAAATGGTCCGGTCCCATGAAAGGCTCGTCAAAATCGCAACAGATAAGTGTGGCTTTTACACGAGTAGACATTAGTTATAGTGGCCATATAAAATGTAATAAACATTCACATAAAATTAAAATAGTAAGCATAGTGGACATAGTGGACATAGTAAGCACGGACCATGTAAACCTGTAAATACCTCACTGGATGACCTCGAGCTTTCACAACGCAAGCATTGTGAAGAATGCCAGCAGCGGAGGCAAATGGTTCGTACAGCCGCGCGATTCACCGCAACTCTGAAAATTCGATTCATCATCATTATCTGCCTATTTTTATGTCCACTACTGACGGCCTCTGTGAGTGATCTGCGATGACCTCTGTCTCTTAACTCTGCAACACTAGAGGCGCAGAAAGACAGCCCGGCAAGGAAGACAGCGCGCATGAAGTTAGCAGCCATCCCTGGTCGTCCTTTATCATTGCACCCCCTGCCAATGATTACCAACAATTAGATATGGCACGCGAGCCCCATAAGCGTCAGCCGCACACAGTCATTCACAGCTACGGCAGGGCTAGAGGAGAAGACGCGTGCTCTCCTTCCCATTCGCGTTTGATTACGTGACCAACAACTAACTCGAATATTGAGCGCGTGGGACATAATGCCCATCAAGCCGCCATCGTTTTCGGCTCACTGTTACGTGCTTTTTCCCGCACCCACAGGGTATGGGTCGCTCATGTATATGGCTTTTGGATTCAATGCGGAACATCACGGCGATGACAACCGCGACAATTTGCCTGAAGTGTTATAAATTGCATTCGCCAGAAAGCTAGAAATAGAAAATTGTTAGCAGAGGGTATATATATATATAATGTATGTTCGGAAAGCTGGTCGGGCCCCAGCCCCCCCCCCCCCCCCCGAAAAAATGAAAACTTTCCGCCTCTGCACTTGAGTGATCATTAAGTTCGATTCACTGTTGGGCAGAATGATAATTTAATTGAAGGTGGACTATTTAACTCAAAGCTTGTGTGAAAAAAAAAACATAAATACCTCAAGCCTAGCAAGAACAAAGAGAAAATAGCAGCATGTGTCTTCAACAGAAAAAAAAAAAAAAAGATTTCTAACATTATTTTGAATTCCTATTCGGGCCAGCACTGTAGTTGAGGCAAAAAAAAAAAAAATGAGACTAACCCTGGTCTTCGTGGATTTCTTAATGTAGCCCGAGCTTTGTTAGGTCGTCCTCAGTAGCAGTGGCAGGATATTAATGCCATGTGATTAATTGCATGCAGGATTAAACATTTGCGTTAAGCATGGGGAGGGGGGGCGGGTATTCTGTAAGTATCCATATAGTGGTCTGTCCATTTCGGCTGCTGCTGAGGTGCTGATTGGGGTACCAATGAGAAGAGGCAGGTGCCCCTAGACAGTCTCCTTTTCGCTGGTGCAGCTCCAACCAATCAGCGGTGGCCGAAATGAACAGTCCCACTAGGTGTACACTTACAGAATACCCTCCTCCAGGTGGCATAATCATCTGAGCAAAATGCTATGCATCACGTTTCGTATGAAAAATTTGTTGGAAGGTGTAAAAGAAAAGGAAAATGTCATCCACCCGACTGTAGCACAAGGCTACAAAGGAAACCCAATGTGGGTTTCTAAAAAAAGGATAACTGCTAAGAAAGTAAACTTCACATTTTAAGAAACATTTGTCCTGGTCCAAGGATCGAACCCGGGACCATTGCCTTTCTGGGATGGTCACTCTACCATCTGAGCTAACCAGGACGCTATCAGATCACAGAGCGACAAATCAGTTCCGCCGAACTGATTTGTAAGATGGAGGAAGGTGGTGTGAAAGGGAAAATTGTCACCCACTCACTGTAGCATGAATAAGTTACCAAGAAATCGTGAGAGGGGAAATCATCGTCCAACCACTTGTAGCACAAACCTGCAAAGAAACCACTATTGGGTTTCCTTCGTAGTTTTATGCTACAGTTGGGTGGATGACAATTTAGCCTTTCATGAACTTTCATCCACCTTGCAGGCGCTTGCAGAACGGATTTGGAAGATGGAAGTGGATGCATTTTGTGGTGATAGCGTGGACGGTGATAAAAGTTTGTGAATGAATAGTAATTGATTGGATAGTAAATGAGAATGCCAGCAGTCATGTGTTAGGTCTTCTAGATGGTGAGAATTATCCAACTTTTTTTTTTCTTTAGCACTCAAAACATTGCTTCAGTGGCTATGGCATTCTGATGTTGAGCAAAAAGATCTGATGTGTTGGTTGGCAAAGAAAGATTAGGCGGCATTGCTTATTATCTATATACATGCTGAGCCATGTGGTATCCCAGTGGCTATGGAGTTGCACTGCTGAGCTCAAGGTTGGGGGTTTGAACCCGGCTGTCGTGTCAACATTTTAATGGGGGCAAATGCAAACAAACGCTCGTGTACTTTGATTTAGGTGCACGTTAAAGAACCCCAGGTGGTCAAAATTAATCCAGAGTTTCCCACTATGGCATACCTCATAATTAAAGCGTTGTTTTGGCACCTAAAATCCCAGAATTTAATTTTTTTAATGTGAGCCATTGATAATATTGCCATCCTCATTTTCAATTTTTACTTTAGGACAATTGTTCGGGTTTACTGTGTGCTGATTATGGGAAATTGGTTGAAGCATTGTGTAGGTTGGAGCACATTTAGCATTGACTCGTCAAGTCATGAGAATGCCAGCTTACCAATGTACTTAAATGGTATACAGTCAGTGCAATCTGCTAGCTAGTACTAAGTACAGGATGGGAACTAGAACAATAGAAAATTGTGCGGAAGCTATCGACGATGATTGCCAATGTGAGTGAATAGCCTGAGCGAGTGAATGAACAAACGAGTGAACAAACGAATGTCTTCCTTGCTGAGTTTGACCACCGACCAACCACGAAAACGAGTGAAAGAGGTAAAGAAAGCTGTTTGCTTTAAAAATAAACTAGAAAAGCTGAGACTCTGTAACGAGTAATGGAATGGAAAACGATAGGCTTAACGTTAAGAAACGGGAAGACGTCAGTAGGGATTAGGGAACAAACTTGAGTAGTTAAAGTGAAGCTGTGCAGGCCATACAGTATGTAGAGAAGGTAACCGGTGGCGTATTAGGGAGTGACAGAATGGGTATGAAGGGAGGGCAAGTGTAGTTCGGAATGGCAGAGGATTAAGTGGTGCGGTGAGATAAGGAAATGTGCAGTCGTAGGATGGAGTCTACTGATGCAAGACAGGTAATTAGACTGCTGGGAGAGGCCTTTGTCCTGCAGTGAAAATTTGCTGATGATGGTCCTTGTGTGCTGAAAACGGCACAGGTTAGTTGTGAGCATGATAGACACATCATGAGCAAGAAAGCTACTCGCATTTTTTTTTTTTTTTTTCATATTATGACAGTGTTTAGAGAAAATAACCAGTGCCGTATTAGAGTGTTACAAAATGGGCTGGAAGGGAGGACAAACATAATTCAGAATGACAGAGGATTAGGTGGTGTGGTGAGATTATGAAGTTTGCCGTCGTAAAATGGAGTTGACTGATGCACATTATACAGCTGGGAGAGGCCTTTGTCCTGCAGTGAAAATTAGCTGATGATGGTCCTTGTGTGCTGGAAACACCGCAGGTTAGTTGCAAGCATGGAAGAGAAATCATGAGCAAATTTTTTGCCGTGATAGCGTTAAGGGCCCCGTTTCACAGAAAATCCTGTGTTGGCGTCCGCTGGCAGCGGCGTGTTCCATCAGAAAAAAACTCGAACCACTACCAGGCAGGCCCTCTGCGTGGCGCAGAGGCGTTACTGAACTAATTGAATTTCTCAAAGTAAAATGCCTAAGAAAATTCGTAAAGTCCGATTTACACACAACCTGCGAAGATGATAGCATCGGATTGTAATTTGAATATACGAGAAAACATAATTCTGTTACGGCGGAAACTCAAACACAAACCCCTTTTTCCTTGCTTACGGGCGTATGAACCATTGATGAGTCTCTGCTTGTAGCCTCTTATGGGGGTATGAGCCCTTTCTCTGCCCTGTGCACTGCTGCCGGGATTGACCCACCATTGCTTTTTGTCAGGTCCCGTGTCGCAGAAAATCCAGTGTCGGCGTTAACGACACCCGATAGCCGCTATCATGTTCCACTCTTAACGACGAAGCTTAAGCGTCCTCCAAGTTTTTGTCATATATATGTTGTAGATCTGCCAGGAATCGGACAGTGATTGTTGCCTTACCTACGAAAGTGCTTTTTTTTAAGGTTAAACTGCAGTTCAGTAGCTTCATGTGAATATACTGTCTTATTTGTATAATAGCAACAATCATTCAATTAAGCTGATATTTTAAAAATGCGTAGATTACCTGGGTATGACTTATGAGCTGTGCTTTTTTTCACCTAATAAATGGCTCGAAGGTACACTAAAGAAAATAATTTGAAAGCACATCATCAGTTGAGACAGTTAGGGTATTCCTTGAAGCCACTATATTCATTTATTCAATACAACACATAAAGGCTACAGTGGTCTCTCAGATGTTGTGAAGTGCATCAATTAGGACATCCAAAGCAGAAAAAATTTATATAATATGCACCACTCTGAAACATACCACTGATTTGCACTTAGTAGTACTGTGAAACTGACTTAAAGAGTGTTAACAACTGTGCATAAACGGTGAACTATAATACCATACTTGTCTGGCTTATTAGATGCCTGAATAGGTACAATTTACAGAACGATGTTATGGTGCTAAGTCACAGAGTTGTAAATCTAGTGCTTAAAAAAAAAAATCTTTTTAATTTGCTGTATTTTAGAAATTCTTGTAAAATATTTCAGGCTCTGAATAAATATTCTGCTTTTAGTAGCCAGCGTAATTGAACTTCATCTCTTAAATGCGACAAACTTTATTCACATCAGTTCACTGTTGGTCAGAAACCATTTCTGCATTTCACATGCATTTGTAAAAAAAAAATCTGAATTCCTGCGCATTCAGAATTTTTCTTAGAGAGCTCATCTTGTTTTTCATGCCCTTATGTTTTGCTGACTCACCCAGCCAGCTGAGCTTACAATATTTAGAATAAAGTAATCAGCAAGTGCGTTGCGCATAGCCGCAGTCTACATACGCTTGTGCTTACATTTATAACAGGTGGCAAAATATGAGCACTTCCATTCCGCACAGATATATATATATATATACGCAGCGTGCATATGGCTGCCTATTCATTATGCAGGTAAGCTTGCAGTTGAGTTGGAACAGCTGGGACAAGTATTGCGCCCGAACAATTGCTGAAACGATGGCTACTGATACAGATATCACATGCTTGAAACAAATATTTGCTGGACAATGGACGGAGATCACCTAAGCAAATAGTCTTAGCAATCGGTAGCAGATGCTTGGATAAGTCATGCATGCCTTGTTCTTAATCCTTGCTTGGCTTATTTTTTGGGCCGTATAGCTTTTTTTTGTGTGGTGTGTTATTTTCTTTTCTTTTCCACCTCAATGGCCCGACCTGTTGCGGCAGTACTTTTTTCGAAGGCATGCTCATGTCGGTAAACAAAGACATCGGTACTATTTTTGTTCAGGGCAGATGACAGATTGGCAGGGAATGGAAGTAGACAACACAAGCAACGACTTTCAATAACACTTGTTCTGGAAATAGAGCATGCTTTGCAGGGTGCTTCAGCTAACTTGTGCCAAGCGTTAAAGAAAACAGACGTGTGCTACGCAAATTCAGTCACCGCAGCATTGTGGACTGCCCTCCTGAGCAACTGAAAAGTATGTTTTACATTGAGAAGTTGTAGAGCATATTCAAAAATATCCAGACGAATTCTGTCCGTGAAGGCAGCTGTCCTGGCTTTATTTTTTGGGGGCTCAAAAGGAAGTGCATGAAACCTGAAAAAGTAATCATGCCGTTTCATTTAAACATAACATTTAATTTCCCCTGTGCTTTCTCTGGCTTAGTTGTCTGAACATTTCTTTGTATGGTTGTGACTAACAAAAAATCAAGCCCCTTGGACCCCTTTATTCCAAAAGAACTTGTACTTGGGCAAGTTGGTGTTTAGGCTTACTATACATGTTGTTCTTGGCGCAAAGTAGAAAGACATGAAGCAAGGGAACACAATATTTATTATTAATATTATTGGATAACATTAATAACATTATTGGAAGCATTTCACATCAGCAAGAAAGAATCAGCTTGTGTTAGTGACACATCCATTACGTTGTTTCTTTGAAAATGTGTTCTTCAAAAGGTAGCTTTCGTGATGCTGTGTTTCTGCATCACTCGTTCTCTGCACTGTACGTCGGTGGAAGTCTTCTTCGTTTTATGTCTGGGTTTTTGCTTGCAGCCTATACACTTTCGCTTGCAGCCTACCATCATTTTCACTTGCAGCCTATTCATTATGTTTGCTCTGCATTCAGCATTGATCATGTGTATGAAGCATGTTTGAGGGCATGAAAGGTCACTGTGTGCACTCATTTAGTCACATTGCACATTTTCAAAATTTGGCACTTCCTTTAGAGCCCCCCTCTCAAAATAAAAATAAAATAAAAGCATAGCAGTTGTCATCATGGAAAGACTTGAGTTAGATATTTGCCAATATGCTCTACAATGTTTGTATGAAAGCTTTGTGTTTAAATCAATACTTTAAAGGTTGGTAATTAATTTTTGTTAATCAACGACTTATGCTCACAATAAAAAAATACCTTGAGTTACTCAAGACGACAGTCAACAACATTGAGTTGGTTGCATTTGCGTAGTGTGCATGGTCCCCTCACCAGGTCTGGCCATTTTAAGCTGACAAGTGCAGTGCATACAATGCGCTCTAACGATAGTGTCTGCAATGCGCTCTAACGATAGTGTCTGCGATAGTGTCTCTAACGATATGTGCCGCAGAAAGAGCTTAAAGTTCAAACCAAATGCCATTTGCCACGGACGCTGCACTCCTAGCCAGAGAGTTGACGTCAATTGCACAAGTGCGGCTATGTACATGGCAGTGCTGTGATGTCACTCACAGTGACACGTGACTTCGAGAATTATTCAAGGTAAAATCAGTTATTTGTGTAATCTGCTGCCTTAGTAGATGCATTAAAGTTTAGAGAAATAATAAAACATACAAGCTGAATGTCTGCATGTTTTTATTTCACTTCGTACCATAGCAAGAGATATGTACTTCCGTTTCGTCTGCTTGTTCCCACGTCATGCGTGCGGATAACGAAACTGTGTAATTTTCGACCATGTTCAGTGCCATGATCATGCTGTTTCATCCTCTCGCGTCTGGCTCAGTGTTCGTGACTGTGGCGCTGACTTATACCGCCATCAGGTGTTCTCGCGCAGAGCGCGCTACATCGTCCGCTGCGCGGAACGAGACAAATGCAATAGCTCTGTGTGCGAGACCATCACTGGAAGTGCGCCATTCAGCAAAACCGAGAGAGAGAGAGTTAAACAAGAAAACAAGGCAGGGCCCGTGACGTATTTGTCACGCTATGCTCCGAATCTGGTATGGGAGAACGCAGGGAAGGAATTTCGCTTGTGGAGACTAGATGGGACAAGTGGAGAGAGTGTATGTTGGCGGTGACACTCACCGCCAACATACACTCTCTCCAGTTCGCAGCACTTCAAATATTTCCATCTCTGCTATTGATGAACTAATTTGAAAAATTCTTGCGGTAGAACACTCTTTAGAGGGCATGTAACAACATTCCAGTGCATAACCAAAATTTCCGATGTGGCCTGGTGAGGGGCCCTTTAAGGCTTGGCACAGGTTAGCTGAATGAAACACCCTGTATAGTCAGTGCTTGCTTTAAACATAAAAGTCAGTGCAGTTCTTTCTTTTTTTTTTGCTATGTGTGTGTGTCATATAGGTACATTGTTTAGCTTCGTTAGTTTCGCTTTATTGAGAGGAATGGATTAACATTTGCAAATAAATCATTAGTGAGAAGTAAGTGCTTGCGTGGCTGTGGACCCTTTTCATAATTGCAAAGCTAGCTTTCCTGCACGGTAGTTTGCCAAGGTAATGGCTCCATGGTCACTTTTGCAGTCAGTGCAAGCTAGCACATCTTTTAAAAACTTATGACATGGAAAATATAGACATGCCTCTTGTGATGAAACTATGTGCAAGAGACAAGCCCCAGCTTGTGCAGCTAGTGTTTCGTCTTCATTTGAACCATGACCGGTTCTGCCGTTAGTTTGGACAAATGTGCAGCGAGGCGCACTGAAGCGAAGCGCAGAGAAGCGCACTTGCAAATCGTGAAAAGGGTCTATTAGACGAGTTATTCAGCACTGTGCATTTGTTTGTGTGCAGCCCTGGGGCCGGTGGCTCTCCCTAGAGCCATCCAATGTTGCCAAGCTGCCCGAGAGTGCCTGGAAGCTGCTCTACTATGGATGCGTCTGGCTGCTTACCGTGTACATTGTGGTGCTCCAGGGGAAGTACCGCTTCTTCCAGCAGCCCTTCTCTGTTTGGGATGGTAAGCCACATCTCCTGCTTGGCCAGACAGTTTGCACTTGCCTTGTACCCTGGCAATAGAGTTTTTTATATTTACCGCGTTTTACTCATGTAATTTGCACGCCCCAATTTTATTACCCAGGTTTATAAATAAAATAACTTTAATCCTGTGTTCTGTGCTGCATGCACCACTCTGTGCCAGCCTACCAGTGCGGCTCGTGTGGCAGAGTTGGTATGTAAATTCTTCTATTGTGGAATATGACCTCCCAAAATCATGGAGTCGAGTTTAAAGAAAATCAGAATCTCATATGTTTTCGACGGAACTGAGGGCGACATTGTTTGGGACAATCAATAACGACGGCAATGGCTCAGAATCTGGCATGTTTGATGACTCTGGGTCCAACTCCAACTAGACGAAGTAGTTGCTTTGTAAAATATTGGCGTTTTGGTTGGGTTATAATTGTTTCCTTTTTCTGTGCATATTGCATATTTTGACCGTTGTAGACATGTCATCGGAGACGTGCTCGCAAAAGCCCCAACAACAATTTGCATGCCTCATCTGTGAAGCCCCAAATCGAAAAAGAAATTACGGAAGTAGTTATGCTACCTAGAGAGAAAACAGGCACTGGCGGGGATATATATACATGAGAATCGCTCATAAGAGGTGACTTGGATCGGCATGTTTCTCGGAAGGCTCAGACACTTTGAAGACATGTCTGGCTAAGAGCTTTCCATCTGTGACGATGGTTCATTCTGTACTAAAAGTGCATGTAAAGTGTATTATTTTTCTGTAATAATATGTGGAGAGATGTTTTATTAAACATGAGAACTCACCCTGTGTCGAATGATTGTATCAAATGCCAATGCTTCTGATAGGCCACCAAAGCTCACTGTGCATGTGTTCTCTATCATGGTAGGGAAAAATTGAAATCCAACCAAATTGCAGCATGAAGCTACAATGGAAACGCATACGAGTTTCTTCAGAAAGAAAGCCTCGCAGTTGAAGAAATATTCCTCCTGGTCCGGGATATCATGTTTCTGTTTCCTTTGCTTACTTGTTATATTAAATATGAGCAAGCTATAATGAAAGATGTATTACTGGTAAACAAAGACTTGTGATGATTTAATTATGAAAGATTTAAGTGCAGAAAGGACAGTGTCTTAAAGGGACTGACAACCACCCAGAATGTGTCATAAATTTTGGTGGAAATGAAATGATCATAATTTATAGTGATAGAATTGAACACGCTGTTCACAGTTTAAGTTGTATTCATAAGGACGGTACATTGGGCATGTTGGTTATCCATACTGAAAACTATTGACAGCACGAAACAACACGAATGACGCGGAAAAGATACACGAACTAGCGCTTGTATGTGTATATTTTCTGTGTTGTTTGTGTTGTTTCGCGCTGTCAATAGATTTCAGTTTGAATTCATAATTCTAAATTGGCACAGAAAGTCCTGAAAGACAGTATGTCATGATGCTTTGTGGTGAAACTGTGGTACTAGGGCTGGATTATTACCTTGTGATCGCATATTACTGCACATAAGCCTGCTGTTATTAAATGCACTATACATATTATTTAAAATCACATCTTCGCATCTGAAAGGTGTTTGCTCTTTATGTCACATGTATTGCGATCTAAGGAAAGTTCACATGCGCTGCCTATGTGACAGCGGGTGCAACGGCAGAGCCGTGGTGTTACACTGTTTTGCACTCTTGTTCATATGGATGGAAGAGAACATTGGGCATTCAAGCTAACATACTTTGTTCCAGCTTGTTAAGGTTTTGAAGAGACGGCATACTTTTGCACGGCAACACGCTGAACTGCTTATCGCTTGTAAAAGTGCAGTTCACTATAATGAAAGTGTTGTTTCGCATTCGAAAACTTTGCATTCGAAAATGATCACTAGAAAATGTGCAGTCATCTCTGCATAACGGCGCAAGAAGGCATTTGGGATGTTATCCGGTCCTGGTGATCATTTCGTATTTAAATTTAGCAATATGGAAACCACATGAGGCATTGCTACAACAGCAGGGTCGACATAACAAGGGGTATGGCTGAAGGGTGCATGGTTCGATACACTTGAAAATATGGTGTGAAAAAATTGATCACTTCTCAGAGACAGTGATGCGGTTGTGCACAATGCAATCAATGGGTTTCTTCATGCTGCCTAGGTAGTTCCAGAATATTTTTGGTGCACTGCACACAAATCCAGGCAGGGTATATTAAAAATACCATTGTTTAGCCTTGCACGCAGCCTGATTCAGGGCCTCTTGAATTCTCTGGATTTCGGTGCGAAGAGCTTGCTGTTGCTTTAGCCTTTTTTAGTTCTTGTTTAAGTTGCAGTACTTGTTTCGTAAACCAAAGATTACGTATGGACTTCTTTTTAACATTGTTTGGAATAAGATTAGTGAGACAGAAATGTGCCTTGAACTTATTCCGGAGCACCGTGACAACATTATCAAATTTGCTCAGGCAGTGGTCTAAGTAGCCCAAAATGCTTTCACCTCTGGTACGGGAAAACTCCTTTACAATCACTGTTTTATCTAGGCCAGTGTTGCAAAATTTCATGGGACATAAGTAAACAAGTTCATGATCCAAAGTACGCTTTTTTTAGAGAAATGCAAAATTTTCAATAGAGCGGCTAATAAAAATAAGATGAAGCATGGTTTCACTATCTCCTTGTAAGCGTGTCAATCATGTCACAATTTTTTGAAAGTTATTAGTTAGCGTAATATCAGTCAAGTACTAATTGACATTCTAATCGTAACTGTAAGCAGCATAATCCTAGTTAACACCAGGCAGATTGAAGTATAGTGAGAAGTATTTTATCCTGACAAAAAGCTGACGTATGCTCGTAAAGATCATTGAAGAACGGATGAGGTGACTCAGGTGCCTGATAAATGGCGAATAATTAGAGATGCCCCCATCAGTGAAGGTTTAGGACGATACTTTCTTGATTTTCAATCTGCTGAAGTAGAAAAACAGGTGTGCTTTGTTTGACTAGTACAGCTACATCGTCTCCTTTGGAAGGCCTGTCACATTGAAATACTTGATAAGAAGGTGGGAAAACGCTCATGCTATCAGTGTTGTCACGCAGCCAAGTTTCAGTAATCAGAACGACATATGGATCGTGACAAAAGGTTGGCCTCAAGCTGAGCACTTTTTTTAAAAGCCACAGATTATTTGTAGTAGAACTAAGTCATTCAGGTGTGGATGAGCTTCGACGAGTGTTTACTTCTATTCTGGAGTTCATTTTTTTGCCTCACAGGAACAATTGTCCATCCACTCGTAGCTTATCATTGATAAGACTTATTTTCTTGCCCAGTTCTTTTTTGCTTTTTGCACTCTGCCACAAAAACTTCCGTTTTCTGCACGTGTCCAACGAAAAATCGCTTTGAACTGATGTTTCCGATCCTTTAAGCTTATAGGCATTCTTCAACACTTGCTGTTTCTCGGTATAATCTTGAAACTATATTGTAACTGGCCTATTTTTGCCAGTTGCCCAACTGATGAATTCTACCTACCGAGCTGCAGGTAACATTAAGCTTGCCCAACTGATGAATTCTACCTATCGAGCTGCTGGTAATATAAAGCTTCTTTCAAAAGATATCCCCCAAGGCTTTTTGCTTCATGTATCAGTTTCAGCACTGCCTTCTTGCACCCCAAAAATGAGCAGGTAGGACACATTTTCACTAGGAAGCATCTTACTCAACATGGTGCTCAATCATGCGCATCAACACTTAATTTCATGTGAACTGATTGCAGTGGAAGCTATTTCTGCTGCTCCATATTTGTTTTGCTGATGACTATTTCTCATCCCATAAGACAACAAAGCAAGACACTTTTTCTTGTCTTTGTCATGATACGGCTATGTTGAGGAGCTTGCGATGCCTAGCTCACAAATACCAAATTTCTTGGTTCATTACATCTGCTGATGTACACACTTTTCATGTCACTAAGTCTCCTGGGATATATGTATGCAGTCTAGAATTTCACTGGAGCAAGGTGTATACCACGTTCATGCTAATAGATGGCAGCTGTTACACAACGCTGAATGTTGATCATAAATAAATTGAAGTTGACCACATTATGCTATGGCTGTTTTCTTTTTTGAAATGTGCACCAAGTTGCTCAGCTTACTTTGTATCCTGCTGCTGCTAACAGAAGGAAAATCTGTGCAGGCTGGTCCCCGGAGGTGGTTGTTCCTGCAGACATATGGTGGATCTATGCCGTGCAGTTTAGCTACTATGTGCATGGCATGTATGCAGTACTGTATCAGGACCTGTGGCGCAAGGACTCGGCCGTCATGCTAGGACATCATGGCCTAACATTG
This sequence comes from Dermacentor silvarum, assembly GCF_013339745.2. NCBI lineage: Eukaryota > Metazoa > Arthropoda > Arachnida > Ixodida > Ixodidae > Dermacentor > Dermacentor silvarum. The sequence continues at coordinate 163,533,520 of NC_051159.1, forward strand.
GTGCTGCTTGGCATGTCCTATACCTTCAGGTACTGACTGGCCTTGTTTCTTTTCATCTGTGTAACTTAGTGGATGACACTATCAGAACAGACTTGTGCATGTTACAGAAAAAAAGTGTCTGATTACAATTACAGGTAATTTCATTCAAAAATGCAATTGATTACTGACCAATTACTGCCACACAAAGGTAATGGATTACTTTTATGCTACTTTTCCTCTCAACATTTATTAACATAACACAAATACAGTGATGAAAAGGAGCTGAGCGGCTCTTTTAGTGAGTCCTTAGCAGTCCTTCCAGGTTGCTCATCTTCACTAATATTTGCTTTTCAAAATTTTTGTTGGCCATCTACCCTCGTTTTTTTGTGAGGACATCAGCAGCAATGCTGAAAACTCACTCTGTGTATGTGCTGGAGGGAACGGTGATGTTTGTACCAACACCTTGTAAAATACGAACACTGGACAGGGAAGTTAGTGAACAGTGGTTGGAAATAATCCAGTGACAATGGCAAAACTGAAGTCTAAACTCACTGAATGTGAGCATTCTGATGTGGGGGTGCTTAGTGAAATCACTGTGAGATGCAGAATGTGGTGACAGTAGAGAATTGTGTAACTTGCCGATAAGACAAGGAAACAAACAATGTGCTCCGTGTTTGCCTGTCCGAACATGCGCATCCGCGAGATTGCTCTGTGGCCTCACCTTGGGCATTCTGCTGTAGTTCCCGACGAATTGGAGTGTTCAAAGCTGTGTTGTCTGTTACAGCTTGCCTCATTAATAAAGCAACTGGTTACTTTATTATTGGTTTGCATCTTGAAAACGTTTTAAGCGCAACGATAGACAGTACACGATAGAAACAACAGGACAAGGTGGTTACTGAAAAAAATAATTAAATTACAGTGAGTATTAAAAAGTAAAAATTGCAATTGATCAATTACAAAACTACGAAAAGACTAATTGATTACAAGTAATTAATTACACGTAGCTCATTACGCACATCTTTATCTGAAGTATCTGTCTGAAACACACTGTCCACTGTCTGTATATTGCTTGGCAAGTGTTTTTATGAAGCCGGTATGGCTGTTTTGAGTATTCAGTTCCGAACCACCTGCCACATAAGCAACTGTGATGTGTTTCTCACTCTTGAGGGCACCATTGCCTTCCGTTTTCATGGATATTGACATGTGTACTTGTGTATCTTTCTCGGGTGACCGTGTTTCACCATCTAACAAGTGTTATCGCTCAGTGCAGGACGCGCCTGCATGTATCTGAAGTTTCTCTAATGTTATCGATGGTTCTATCCGCTGTCCGTTGTCACCGAACCTTGTGTAATCTGATTGCATGTATGCGCAATGCGATTTGTGTAGTACTTTCTGGAAAACATGCTGGCACCAGCGATTACTCTGGAACCTTCGATGACTCATGCTATAAAAGCCGACACGCTTGACCTGCTGATCAGATTTTGGCGATCGCCGACTGTGTTTGCCACTATCATTGTGCTTCAAGTGTAACTTGTTTTTGTGGGCACAGGTTCGCCCAATAAGGAATCAGTTTCTTCATTCAAAGTGCCAGGACTGTTTTCTTCACCATCACAACTACGTGACAATATTTTCGTTTTCTATGTGTGGCCTGATGCCTGACTTGAGTTTCAGTCTCCTTGATCTAGGGTCACATAGTGGTACAAAACACGCTAGTACTTTGACTTGCTCCTCATTAAAGGACCCTGGAACACCGTTGGCATCAGTTGCTTGTATTTCTTGTCCCTTTAGTCGCACCAAAGTGCCTTTCGTTGCTTTACTGAAAGTGAGTGCCACTAAGATGTAGCGCTGGGCAATTTGGTTCATGCTGTCTTACAAGAATAGCGCAAGAGAACAGGGACGATGAGGAACAGGGATAATGCTTGCCCGGTTCACTTTCTTGTCTATGTTCCTTTGCACTGAGTGGAAGTACCATCTATCATATGCTGCTACTGTCTTGGCTGAGGCAAGCTGTTTTGGACTTGGGAGTTGCAAGTGCAATCATTAGGGAATGTGCCTTTGCTTCAAGGTCGATGAGTGAAACAAAGCAGTGCTATAGACCTTTCCAACGGGAGCCTCGTGGGCGTTTGGTGCTGTTTGGCCATCCCTGGCCCTTGCACCATAAAGCCCCATACATCATCATCACCCCCTGGGCGTCACCATAATGCCTCCTGGACTGTTGTGAACCCATGTAGCCTTATCTCAACAGCACTGCAGAAGTGGCAGCATGTGCGCTTTGTACTCGCATGCAACAGTCCAGATAGGAAGCGCTCTTATCGTCCGTGGAAATACCTTTAGTCAGACAGAAAAAGAAGTGCTGGCAACAGCTTGGGGCAGTGGCGCACCGACGGGGGGGGGATTCGGGGGTTGTAACCCCCCCCTGAAGCCGACTTATCCCCCCCCCCCCTTTGTTTAACCCCTTTTCTTTCCTTACGAATTTGAGTACTGCAACTAAGATGTAAGACGCGCAATCGTCTGTACACTCGCAAAAAGCGCATTTAAAAAAAATTTCCCGTGAAGAAATCGAAATTAGTGCTGTTTAGATGGTATTGGCAAACTGTCAACCCCCCCCTAGCAGAGATCCTGGGTGCGCTACTGGCTTGGGGTGTTGAGCAGTTCGATGAGTTTGCCTGCGATTTGACAGTTTGTCATTCTGGCAGACAACTTCCCTCTTGTCTTCCTCTTTAGTGAGATGGAACTAGACATCTTGTATCCTGAATACAGTGGGTCTGAATGAAGACAATGCTATACCAGTTCTAGATGGTAATGGTGCATATACCTGGAAAGGTTCTCACCTTCGCAGACGCTATCACGCATCACTCCGAGTTTGGATGTTGTAGAAAACTTAACAAGTGATGTAGTGAGCTCCACAACTGAAGTCTTGTTGTTCATACTGGAGAATGTGTATCAGGCAAACAGCTGCAACAGTGAGTGCAATGTGCTCATGTTTTTCTGACAGCGGGGCTGGCCACAGAAGTCCCAGCTGCCAATGCACGTTTCCAAGTAAATGCCCTAGTACATGGGTTCTCAAAGTGGGTTCCGCGGAACCAAGGGGTTCCGCAGGCCCCTCCTGGGGGGTCCACGAGCCATTGTTAAAATTTCCCTGGTTCCGCACTCACCAAGTGGCTATGACGGCGAACACGAGATATGCTCGATCCAAAGAACCTCCATTACTCATGCCTGAGTGTCAAAAAGCACATCACATCACAGTGCGTAACAAAAATGTGCGAACTGTGTAATAAATCCACCAGCAGCTTGTAGCTACCCAGCCTCCGAAAACGAGCAGCGTGCCTAAGCTTTTGCACTTGGATCTCGGAGGCCGTAACTTACCACCATGCGTATTTCTCCCGTTTGTAGATAGGGTAGGTGCCGATAGCGTGCACGCTGACTTATATGTCGGAGGATTAAAAAATTTGTCGCAGTTTCACCCGAAAGGCGAAGCATCAATTGCGATAGCAAATTAGTAGAGAGCTATACAGAGTAAGGATAGTAGTTTTATCAGCTGTATAAACTTGGACAATCAGCAGCACCAGCAATGCGCAGAACTGTTGTCGACGCCATCGGCGTTTTGCCCACGTTCGCACCGAACACGCACGGCTTTGGGGACTGTTGCCGGTGCCTCTAAGAGTGGCTCGGAGGTTTTCGACGAAATCAGAACGGGACACTCGTCGCGCAGCGTCCGAAGTCTTTACCACCTTCTCGCCTCGCAACGTTTTTACAGTATAGACCACTTATAACGTAACCGCTTATAGTGCAGGACCGGATATAGTACGGTCTTTTCAGACTCCCGTTAATTTTCCCATAGCACTCCATGTATGCGCATACTGCTTACAGTGCAGCCACGTGAGATGAAATACCGGTTATAATGTGGTTTCCGCGGGAAAATCTCGCTGACAAGGGTGGTAGCGAGCACGCTTCTCAATGAGGTGCACCCACCGATGGGAGAGGAGATCGATGAGGGCGATGCGGAGGAGGAGCATGAGTCCAAGGGCGATAAAATTGTCGCCGCACGCCGTATGTGCGAGTGAAAGCGCGCAGGGGACGCGCGCCTGCACGGGGAGTGAACGCACAGCGGAGAGCAAACGCGACTTCCATCGCGCGAAAGGCCGTGGGGGTATGGGAGGGAGGGAGGAGGGGCGAGTCTGTGCTGCGGTGCCAAATGCATATCTTGCAACCGGGCGCAGGGAGAACTGGCGACACAATCTCCCACGCGAAAGGAGCAAAGCGGGAAGGCAGCATGGGACGGATGGGGGGGCTTCTACTCTGCCAACAAATGCGTTCGCGCCTGTGCCGGCTGTCGGTGTTGTCGCGTGCACCGTATCTTGAAAGCGATCTCCACACGGCTCTGACCTTTGTATGCGCTGTGCTTACGCCGCTCAGTTTCCGTTGAAGCGATAGACCGCACGAACCCTCGCTCGCTGCGGCGGCCGCGTTTCCCCATGCCCGCGTTTTGACAGTGGTTGTCTCCGGTCATCGAGTCTATTCATGTTTGCTTGTGCGCGTTGACACCACGCTTGTTAATTCAGTTAGTAAGCGAATGTGTCAAGTTTATGCAGCCGATAAAACTACTATCCCTACTCCTTATAGCTCTCTACTAATTTGCTATCGCAATTGATGCTCCGCCTTGCGGGCGAAACTGAGGCATTCTTTAAAAATTACTTTGTCTGCTTCATGCGGAGACCGTGGGTACTTGGACATTAACCTTTCAACGTTCGTAAACTTAGACGGATGCAAAACTCCCAATCGCACACTTCGATTCTCGGATACGTGCGGCTGCTTGGTCTACATGTTTTGCATACATACAGGGCTTGAAAAATCGTTGTTTTGGCTATAGTGCGGTACCGCTTATAGTGCAGATATTCACGACTCTGGCGACTTACGTTATAAGCAGTCTACACTGTATATAAATACGCATTTGGTGTTGTAGCTAAACGTCGCCTCCCCTCCCTCCCTCCCGTCCCCCCACGGCCTTTCGCGCAGCAGAAAAAGTTGCGTTTGCTCTGCGTTCGTTCCCCGTGAAAGCGCGCGTCCCTCGCGTGCTTTCACTCGCACATACAGCATACGGCGTGCGGCGACGATTTCATCGCCGTTGGACGTCATACGGAACCTCACGGCGACGGCGACGGCAGAAATCCACTTGGAGTGTCCATATAATAAAAATGCGCGGAACACCGCAATTGCACGACGCAAAACAGCAAGAAGAGCGCTAGCATCCAACTGAAATGAAGCGGAAATCGTACATGAGATGTGACTGACAGCAACGCCGGAACTCTTCGTGCGTAATTGCGCCCTTAAAGCTTTTATTTTTGCATTTATCGCCATGCATAACACCGTGTTTGTGGCTGGGCATGGGCCTTCATAAGTGCAGCGCAGCCGTCATCCATGATTGCGTCGATAGTCGCAACAGTTTCGTCCGCAGCGGTTGCAGCAAGTGGTAGTTTTGCTTTGACTTAGTGCAAAGCTGTCGAAGAGCACCGGCTACATCGCGATGGATGGACAATGTGCTGGCGACCAGCTCACTGGTGAATTATCGGGATGTGCGCACAGTAGTGAAAAGCGTGTCTCAGATGAAAACGCGCGCCGTGGCCGCGCTGCGAAGTCGCGAGGCATTCGCTGCTGCGAGCGCTTATCAGTCACGGGATGATGAGAATTGCAGCTTCCGCACTGCTCTTGTGCAAAATAGAAACAGGATTTGCTGATTCATTCAGTAAATAAAAGCATGTTGATGTAGTAAGCATTTATTTATTGTGTTTTTGATACCCTCGATAATTCTACATTCGGTTAATTCGGAAATTTTCTTATGGTCCCGTGAAATTCTAATTAACCAGGTTTTACTGTACTCAAAGTAGAGTCCGCACTAATTCTAAGACCTCGTGTGATGAAATGTGATAAACGTCTCCATGCGATAAGCACTAAAAACTGTCATTCTTTCTTGGCATATGCCTTGGTTGCGATGCTGTCTTGTCTTGGCTCGTAACGATTGCACTCAGTTTGGACCACGTGCGCTGCAGGTCGCCTTCAAAGTAGCTTGACGAACACTACCGTTGGCCCCACATATGTTACGCTACACCTAGCTTCTCTATTTGGCGGGGGGGAGCAGGGGTTTCTTCGCACTTCATGGAGCTTAGCAGGGTTCCCTGGAACGAACTTACTTAGAACCCCTGCCCTAGTAGTAAGTGCTCTCTGTATGCAGTGATGGCTTGCTTAAAGGCACCCACCTAGTCATTCCTTCCTTGCTAAGGTTCATAGCCTCATCACTGCTGCATGATGCACATCAAGGCATCATCTGGAACAAAGTGCTTGCTCAGGAGTCTGTGTGCGGGTCTGCCCTGTCATCAGACATCATGTTTCGTGTTCTCCTTGGCATACACCTAATCAATCTTGTAGCATCATCATCATTGACACTGATCACCATCACGCGTCATGATACTGCCATGAATCTCGGTAGCTTGGCTCGCTAGTCACAAGTGCAGAAAAATCCGCTCTCGATCTTGTTTGGGCTGGATACCACTCTGCTTGCTACTTTGCCTTTGCCTTCTCAAATAAATGCAGGGGTAACGGTTCTCCATGCTGGCTGCTGTCAAGTCGTCCTACAACCTCAATGGCCAGACCTTTATCTTGATAGTTGGCTGCTACTCAAGGTTTCCGGAGGCAGGCATGCTGAACTCAACAGCTCAAACAGTTTATCAGTGTCGTGAAAAGCACTTTTGCTTACCGTAGGACTTCTCAAGAGATCAGATCAAACAATGCCGTGCCTTTTTCACCGTGGGAATTTTAATAATTTGCAGCGTCGTATGGGTTCACTCGTGTCACAAGAAGCGTACTCGTGTCACTAGAAGCCTGCACTAATCCTAGTAAAATGGAGCAGACAACATAATAAAGATCATAAGGACATATTACTCAAGTGAAAAAGAATTGCGGATCCCATGCATATGTGGGAATCTGTGTTAAGTCAAGCTTTCCACGATTCTTGCCCTGGCCCTTTTCAGTTACCGTCACAACCCTGGAGTGAATAGTTTCTGTCCAGCTCGGCTCTTGATAGGAAGACAGCTGAGGGCTCATGTTCCCTAGAGGAATGAACAGCCGTAGCCAAGCTGGTCAAGAAGAAGGTTGCCAGAAGCGATGTAGTCTACAGACAGAAACAGATCAACTACAACAAACATCACAAGACCAGTGAGCTGCCAGTTACTCGTAATGAGTCGGAGTGTCTGTGTATGATCAGAACGAGTGACAGCAACAATTCTCAGCTTGGTACCAAGACCATGGTGCTATGTGGTCAAAACTGAGAGTCCCAAGTCCTGGAGTACAGGGTGGGCCTGCCCTTCGTACAAGGACACTGACCAGAACCTCAGCAGGAAACTCCAGCAGATCCACAGGATCAAGTGCAGAATCAACATTCAGTTGATGTGACTAAGCCAAGGAGTATGCCAGCACACCCTCCACAGCGTGACTGTGATGGTGTGAAAACCTGCAGCAACTGGCGTGCGATTCAGCGGCATTACTTGAATTTGTGACATTGAGTAGCGGTGCATTCTCTGGTCTTCATTAACTCTAAGGGGGGGACATGTAGAGACGGCTGCAACATAGTTTCGGTGTTGGGTTGTTATGAGCCAGAAGTATATATGTGGCTGTCCAATAAAGAGGGTGTATCTTTGTTTTGGTTCTGGCACCGGTGCGTCGTGTCTGCTCTGTGTCCGTAGCTAGCCGTTCTTTTAGGGATCCTTGCATGGCTCTTTTTGCAGCATTTTTGACCAATATCCCAAACAAGTACAAGGCTTTGTGTTCGGTCCCTTGTTACAGGGACTGTGTATTTGATGAGAACAGAATTCACGGCTGCATGTGTACTAAGATTCTGGCTTTTGTGTAATAAATGGAAGTCTGCTATGGCATCTCTCGTATGCAAGGTGTAGCATCAAGAAATACTGACAGCACTAAATAAAGTGCCTTTTGAGTTTGATGCTTGTGTTTGTACTTAAATACCTTTCCCTATCATCCTGACCTATAAATGAAGACTTTATTATTGTCATCATAAGAAAAATCCACTATTTTTAAACCTATAAAGTTTATTGAAAGCCCTTAGAAATCTAAGAACAAGGTAGGTCTGTGGGATATCCACGAATGTTTCGTGGCGTGACATGACAGCAGTATTGGTAAGTGCGTTGCTGGGAAACTGCTCTAGCTGAGCTTCAGTGGGGTGCAAAGATGAAAGCAGTGATGACTGGATGTGTTAAAACAAGACTCTTTCTGGAGCTCATTGTACCAGCAGTGGTGGTTGGTTGCTCTTTACACAGATTTGAAGATTTTTGTATGGGGTTAGATGAAGGGTGTGAGTTAGTATCTGTGCAGAAATAAAATATGGCAGTTAGTAGTAGACTTGTGTCATAATTATTCAAAATGGTAACAGTTCTGTATGGTGGTAGGGCAGTCAGACTTCTCACTCAAGTCTCGTGACTGGCCGTGTCCTATTGCTGAGCGGTGTCAGTGACTGGTTTCACTCTCTCTCCCCACCCATCCAGGTGCCACAACATAGGTGTCCTAGTGTTGGTGCTGCATGACCTGTCGGACGTGCTGCTCGAGTTTTCCAAGCTCAATGTGTACCTCAAGGTGCGGGGTGGCCGCAGGCACGCTGTGCATGACCACATGGCCACCATTGCCTTTGCCTGCTTTGCCATCACCTGGTCAGTACTTCTGCCTTTTACTTTTTCCTCACTTCTTGTGTGTCTAGTAGCCATTTTAGTGTAGAAGCTTTTGTGTCTTGTTCTCTTGAACCATCCGTCCAGCTGCAGTAGACTTCTGTTAATTTGACATAGGTTATTTCGATTTTTTGGGTTAATTTGATCCTGGCCGGAGGTCCTGGCCTGGCTGACGTGCATTTCTATGGGCCCAAACTTTCGTTATTTCGATCCTAAAGTTGACCTTCACTAGATAATTCAAACTTGACCAGTCAGCATGCATGCGCCTGACCTCTATGGTGACCTCTGTGGTAGCCTGACCCCTATGGTAGGGAGATCTCCTAGATTTAGTTTCTCCGAACTTGGCAGGTATGCCATGAAGATTTACAAAAATGTCAAGAAATAAATCGGGAGGGAAAATTTATGTGATAACGCAATGGGAAGTGCCTTGCTATTTGAGGCCCGAGCTGGCTGCCTGAGGACAAAAACATACCGGAGCAAATATGCGCCACAGAATGGGACATGTGTGTGCTGCAAAAAATTCCCAGGAACGACTCGGCACATCGTAATGGAATGCGAAGACATTCATCCAGCGAGACCCGTAGGCAGTGTCCACCTTCCAGAAGTGTTGAGATTCAAGGAAGATGGAAGGTTTAACTGGTCAGAAGTTGAGATAAGTAAGAGACGATTAGAGTAATGGTGGAAGGAAAGCAGGGGAGAGATTGATAGAACCGAAGTCATTGCAAGTGTAGGTAATGGTACAGCATAGTGATAGAGGTTTTAAATACGAAATTTAAGATCGAGGTCAGATAGGCAAGAAGGCTAGATAGCTATAGATGTAGTAAAGCGTGATTAAATCAAGCAGGCTAGGTGACCATTGGTTCCCATTCCGTTTCAAAGGGGATGCCAATTAATATCGCCAACATCATCTTTATGATTATTGTCTGTCAATGCTCGGCATTGACAGGCCCAGCATAAAATTTCTATTTGACTTTGTTACATTGAAATTGCAAGACAAAATTACTTTGTTAATTTGTGCAGAAAAAGAACACAACCATACAAGTAAGAGTGGGAAATAAAATAAGTGTTATAGCAGATTTCACTAAACCGAGATTTATTGTATTGTGGTTTAACTGTATAACACACTACTACTAAGTCTTTCCATGGAATGGACCCCAAGTTATGATTGATGCTCTGGATGGGATCTGATGATTGCATTATATAGGGTGTCCCACGTAACTTGAGCCAAGCTTAAAAAATAGGCAAATGCCATGTAGCTGGACAGAACCAAGGTAATGTTGTTTGCCATCGCTTGAAGATAATCAGAAGTTTTGCATGTCACCTAATTACATAGTCTTAAATAATTAATAAACTTCTCAAATATTATAATTCGATTAAAAATGTCAATGAGGAAATTGTAGAGCAACATAACAAACTCCTGATACAGCTTTCTGTTGCTCAATAAGTGCTACATAAAAGTGTTTTTCCAAGCATGAGAGAAGCCCGCGAATACACGCAATATTGCCGCGTGACTCGCCGCTCGAGTAATTTTGCGTGTATTTGCGGGCTTCTCTCATGCTTGGCACAAATTGAGCGACAGAAGGCTTTGTAAGTTTTTCATGTTGCTCTATAATTTTCTCATTGACATTTTAACAGCGGAGCTTTTTAAGCCAGGCGTAATGTATCTGCTGAATCAAAAACCCCCCCCCCGCTGAGCGAGAGCGTTGCCTAGCAACCACCTCGCGGAGCGGTGTTTGCTTCGCCTCCTCTCTTTGCCGTGCACATGTTGCCTTGACATGGGACGTTAAAGAGAGGGATGGAGAGCATATCAATACATTGTACAAATGTACAGAGCATGCGTGTGGCGCGTGGTGTGCTCGGGAAAGAGAAAATGAGAGTGAAAGAGAGAGAGAAATAAATTTTAGCAGCACCAACGAGGCAACGCGCAGAGCTGCTGCCGACACCATTGCGTTTCCCCGTTTTCCCGGGTTCGCGCCGAACACGCGCGGTGTCCATAACTGCAGCAGGTGCCTCTGGCGGCGGCTCGGCAGGTTTCAACCAGTCACACCCGGGCAAGTGTGGAGGTGCAGCTTGGCCGAGACGTCACCAGGGAGATAAAGCTTGGAGCTGCTGCGATGGCGGCAGAACTCTCGTTGACTCTGTGGCAAGTACATGTAGCCTTGACATGGGACGACCAAAGAAGATTCGGACACGCGAAGAAGACGCCACTCATCTTGAAGCACGTCGTGCGGCCAAGCGAGAATCTGCGCATCGGCGGCGAGCCGATTCGGAATACTGTGCCTAGCAGCACTTAGCATTTCCTAGCAAAACTTAGCCAAGCCTAGAAAAAACTGGAAGAAGCTAGGTCGATCACCAGCTAATACTGTTTACTCCAGCCTTGCACCACAAGTGCAAGATGCCCACGTTTTTTTCCATCTGATTATAATGTTTGAGAAGTTGATTAATTAATTAAGACTAATTATGTAGTTAGGCAAAATGCAAGGAATAATCTGAGTATCTCCAAGTGACGGCAAACAACATTACTTTGGTTCTGTCCAGCTACGTGTCATTTGAAAATTTTTAAGTTTGGCTCAAGTTACGTTGGACACCCGGTATAGACCAGAAATGTAATGTTGGCTGGTATTTTCTAGAATTCTAGAAATTATACTAGAACAGCCAGCCATGTGAGATTAGCTGGAATTCAGACAACTAAGTACTTATTGGCTTCAGTTCATTGGCTTCAGTCAGAGCACAGCTATTAAGCCTATATAGTACATATATACGTGAACTTGGAAAACTTCTTGTTTGTAATTTGTGTAAATATGAATGCTTCGCTATTAATTTCCAGGAGAGAATTCGAAGTGGTTTGTAGGCATTGCTGGCTATTTGCACTATGAATCATTTAAAAGCATGCACTCATCTTCAAATAGTCCTTCATTTACAATTTATGAGAGACGTTTGTTTATTAACAGCATCATTAATAAAAGTGGGAAGGGACATAGAGCACTTCCCCAAGGTATTCTTCGTGTCACAGTGGCACATATTTCTTTATAGTGTTCACTGCCTGATATTTGATATTGAGCTACAATGAACTCTGCAAATTATTGCACAGTGAATGCATCAAATGCACTTGAATGCATGCTAGTAGAGGCCTTGCAGCAAATTTCAACCTTCAAAAATTTAATGTTTGGCATGGAAACTAAAGCAAGAAGGCAGCGCAATGCATGGAAATGCAAACTATAGTTTTCTCTTGTCAAGTTGGACGTGTGTGAAAGAGGCTTTTACTCTGGAAACATGATTGAGAGCTTACCATGTAACTGATCGTCCCAGCTGCGGTTAGTAACGCACAAATCAATGATGCTGATCAGGTGAGAGGCTTCTCCATGACAGCAGCCATCGCCCAGTCACCCACAGCGTGAACTGCAGTTTGGAGCAGCGTGCTAGTAAATATACATCATTACTAATGGTAAGAAATTGCAAGCAAGTTTTAGAGAAGTTGAGATTTTAACAATCAGAATAACACCAGCATCGTGTAAAGCTACAATCGAGTCGACTAGACATGGCTGTGGAACGTACCAGTGTCATGTACCGCACTGGTGATACTGACCCGTATGCGGTACACGGAAATTGCACTTCAGTGTGTGTCAGAGTAGCTTGAGTATAGCGTGATGAAAACTCACTACCGTGTATGCAGGAGCATTCAACAGCACGTTCTGGAGTGTCACATATAGTACATTTAGACATCAGATTTCCATGATAAGAAGCCAGCACAAACAGGGAATTTTGTTTGAATGAAATGTTTGACACCTTTACGTGCTTGTGTTACCGGGAGTTTTTCCTGTTGAAATACATGCTGTGACAAAAGTGGAAGACCACTAAAATGTTTTTTCTCGCTTTAAACAAAAATTACTTTGAGAAAACTTTATCAGTGCAGAAACAATACAATATGCTATCAGACAAGTTATTTGGCTTATCTTTACTAGGACTACCTCATAGTTAAATTGGCAGATAAACATACCGCAAACCGAGTTTTTCTCATCGTCGTCATTAGTTCACACTCAACTCAACTTTGCTAGATCTGTCTAATAATATTTTTTTCATACAGTACAGGTTCTAAGTGCTTGGCTGATGTAAAATTTAGGCTCTTGCTGGAAGGTAATTAAAAAGAAAAAAAAAAGAAGAAAAGTCCCAAAAAGAACCATTTTGTGATAAGGATGAGTGGCTAATAATCCACGAATGCAATTTTTAGTTCAAGAGCTCTGTTTATTCTCCTTGGAAAACTCGGAAAGTCTTTCCCTCAAAATAAAAGAACCATTTTTTTTTTTTTGGCACTGCCTTTATGACGCATGGTCTTGTGCCTTACGACAAGGCTCGGGTGCTGCTTGCACTGGTCAAAAATTTTTTTTCGCAAGAAATATTTCATGAAGTGACCTTTTGTATTATACTGAAGGGCTTTGAATTAAAAGAAAAAAAATCACAAGTGGTTGAGTGCCCTGGCTGGGACAGTTGGCATGCAAAAAACTAGCAGTATCCAGCTAGTTTTTTGCCTGCCGGACATATTGAGATGTCAAAGAACGCAGAAGTATATATATTTCTTTTCTTCAACTGCGAGGCTTTTCTTTCGCGGAACCTGTATGGGTTTCCTTTATAGCAATTGCTACGATTGGGTGGATGTCTCATTTTCCCTTTAAGAACAATTACCACTGTAAAAGTTAGAAACACATTCATCTTGGTGCGCAGGTTTTTGATGCGACTGCACTACTACCCACGCAAGGTGATGTATGCGGCCAGCACGGGGCTGTTCGTCAAGCAGGTGTTTCCAGCTCACTACCTGCTCTTCCTGGGACTGCTGTCGGTGCTCCTGGTCATGAACCTCTACTGGTTTGGGGTGTGTCTTCTGGATATTTATTATTTTGTGTATTTAGTGTTTGCACTGGTCTGTATCAACTTGTCTGGAGCCTCCTGTGTGTCATGTTTATTTACACAAATAGAAAAAGAAAAGAACAAAGGTGGAAAAAAGACTCGAAAGCATGCACAATAATTTCAGAGGCAAGAGCTGTCATTTGCTAAGCGCATGCTAAGTGGCGCCTCACTACCATGCTGCAGCGAATGCAAAGGCTTCACTCAGGCATGTAGCGTCTCTGCAATTGAGATGTGAGCTTGCTTTCGCAAATCGAGGTCGCGGGTTCGATCCCGGCTGCGGTGACCGCATTGATTGGGACAAAATGGAAAAACCCTCGTGTACTTGGATTTAGGCATACATTAAAGAACTCCAGACGGCCAAAATTAATCCGGAGCCCCCACTACATGCCTCGTAATCATATCCTTGTTTTGGCACATAAAACCCCAAAATGTTCTTTTTCGCTAATCCTTTAACTTGCAGTTTTATGTGATGAATCTTTAGTTATTTGCTTGTGCTTCCTCTACAGTAGACTTTCCTTAAAGAGAAACTTAAGGCAGATTGTAAGTCAACATAAAGTGATGGGCTACTACTCCAAGGTGTTGAAATCATCACTATGACCTAGGAGAAAGCTTTCATAAGTGCGAAAAATTTTGTTACAATGGAACAATGAACAGCACTAGTTGGTGGTACTGCATCTTAGTTGTGCGCTGCAGTTGTTGCAAAGATGGACTGGAACGTGTCTTTTTGTCAGATGCAGTGTACATCTGAGGTGAGCTTAATTATATTGCATTTTAAATGAAAGAAAGGACACCTTGGCCTACTTAATTGGATTTTGCTCCAGACGACTTGACTGATCCTGCTCCACACTACTCGGTCAGCACCTTTCACAGGATAGTGACACCCTTTGACAGGCAATGGCACCAGGCAGTGCACAATCTTTGAGATTGCCTGCGCAGCTTGGGCAGTTTGAATTGTGGAAGAATGGTGTAGCCCCTTCAGTCACAAATTTCTCTGCAACTAAGCCATTGCTTGGCATAGAAAAAGCATGCAAGGTTTCTATGGGTAATTGGACATTCTCAATTGATTCAGTGGCTCTGTTCTAGTATTCATCGTAGACAGCTAAATAGACAGCAAAACAGTGGCCATTTATGGTGCGATCTTGTAACTGTTTGGAAAGCAATCTGTTTGCTTTCTGCACTATTATAAGATCGCACCCCTGAGGGGGGTCTTGTTTCAGTTCTGACGAATCCACCAATATAGACAGCTTCATGAAGACAGCATTGAAGTGAAAAACTATGCAGGCTAGTTTGCTCCCTAAACAAAATGGCAGCTGAGTAGCATGCCTGGAAGGTTGTTCGAAAGTTTGCATACATGCAGCAAAATGTAGCCATGCCTCTTCAGACAATTAACCCATTGGCTACCAAAGCTGGCCAATCGCTGGGCTCAACAACAGGGGCGATATTGCCAAAGCCAGTGACTGGCCTCACTGGAGCTGGAGGTATGGTTGTTTTAAAAATGTATCTGTTGATGCCACTCTGGGCAATATACGCTATAATTGATTAAAAATGTTGTCAATAGATGGCACTGCTTTTCTGTGACAGTGCAGGCTACATTTTTTATATTTTTGGTGTTTATATTCAGCAGAAGCTTGCCTTGCTCCTGAAAACGGCAAAAATAATCTGTACGGAGGGCCCCACGGCACGAGTAATATTTGGTCGCCAGTGGGTTAACCCTTTCAGTGTCAGGCTTTTACAGAGGTGACGGACGCCCCACTGTCGGGTTTCTTTTTCTCGGATATTATAAAACAAACACAATGGTTTATTTTTGGTTATGTGGAAGGAAAGAAGGACACAGATAATGGCAAATGCACTCTGTATGGTCCTCACAGTTGTAGCTTCATTACCTATCTCCTACCTAGTTTCGTTTTGACGCTCATGCTTCCGCTATGAGGCCGCTGTGTCAGGGTCAGAATTCAACTCGGTCGAAGTTCGGTGTCCGAGCATGGACTCATCCTATTGCAAGCTTGGCTCGTATGAGTCCAAGTTTGGCTTGTATTCCAAGTTGTGGAAGAGCCACCACTGCAATCATCAGTTGATGGTTCCACGCAAGCAGCCATCTCAAAGCGGTCACTCGGCCATGCTCAAGAAAGGAGTGCCTTCATTTATTGGAACTCGATCAGACAATGCAAAGTGAGAAACAGATGAAACAAAGAGCAACAGATGAAAGAGATATGACAGAGTGCAGAGCCATCCATGGAAAAAGCATACTGATGAAACGAAGCACCCTTGTAGCTGGGAAGGAGGCGTGCTGTAGTGAAGACAGCAAGGCAGCAGCTATACAGTTAAACCTTGATATAACCATAGTCCCTTAATAGCTTTTTCTGGTCACTGAAACTCCCACCTCAGTTTAATATAAAGCCAGAGCCTGCCACTAGGGGGCACCATAGTAAAAGAAAGGCCACGTAGCCGAGCGGCCGTCGCGGGTGGCGGCGGTATTTTTTCTTCTCTGGTCACGTTGCATCCGAAAGCCCAGCTTCTTTTCGATTTTATTTACATTCTATTTTGTCGTAGCAGTTGCAGTATCCAAACTTGAACATCTGAGAGTGTTTTCTAACTGAAATTGAGGCGTGTACAAAAAGTAAACAATCTCAAAAGTCAGCTGGTGGCTCCGTGTGTCAGTAGACGACGCGCTTAGAATTTTTCTTACTGAGAAATCTGTCGTTAGTTGGTCTAACCGGCTTTGATCAAAAACTTTTAAGCCACTTTTATGCGCTATACAAAGAATAAGACATTAGTGGCGTGACGTTGCCAGTAAACGACAACCTGACTTCAAGGTCGTGTGCTGTTACCGAATTCCGATTGCACTCGAGCCGTTCAGGCAATGGTGACAGAGTCTAATCGCATGTACCATAAAATGTTCTAGGAGGCCAGAATTAGTTTGGAACAGGTACATCGGCAGATCGTAGCCGTAAATAAAACGCTTGCTTGAAGGTAAGTATTGTCATTGTTATGTATCGCAAGCTTTGCTAGTTTTCCTGCGTATTGTGCCAAATGTGTGACAAAATCTTCAAACGCAATTTTCGTTGTCAATACACCCTATAAAAACACAAACGGATTAATATGCCCGATTGCCTCAGCACTGCGCTTATTAATCTCCAACTTGCACGAGCAGAGTGACGAGGATTAACGGTCCGTTGCACTCAGTACCATACCTCCTTGGCGAACTGCGACGCATAATAGCATTTGAATAGCGAGCTTTCTTTGAAGCAGATGTAGCAAATGTAGAATCACGCACACACACACACACGCATGCACGCGCACACACATACACAGACACATACACACGCGCCCATGTGCACACACATACACACGCACGCTCGCACACACGCGCACACATATGCACACACACGCGCACGCTCGCACGCATGTGCACACACACACAAGCACGCACGTGTACACACACACACACACACACACACACACACACACACACACACACACATATACAAATATAAATATAAAGTACGCGTCCAGACTTTCAGCCCACGCCGGCCGCATCTGCAGTGGCCTCTCAGCTGCGGTGGCACGCAGTCTGGCGGCTTCATGCAACATATCAAGCTCTCCCATAGAGTGACGGCGGAGTTTCGTGACTAGAAAAAGTATTGAGAGACTATGATATAACGAAGTCGGTAAAATCCTTAATTTGCTTCGTTATATCGAAATTTAGTTGTATTGAAATTCGACCTTTTATGCAAGTACAGTCGCCGATCGATCTTTCTCGCATGAAAGGGGCCACAAAATTTTCTGAATTATCGGGCAACCCGAAAAAAACCTAATTTCAATGAGAAAGCAGTTCATTTTGTTGAATTTGGGAGTTAGCGATGAATGATATGGTTTCATGCCACGTTGATGATATTTCTGTACATTGGCGGTACTAATTAAGCGAAGCCAGCCACGCTTTCGTATTCACTCCGCCCTCGCAGCTGATTCGCCGCCCGCACTGGGACGACGCTATCATGAAAAGCGCCGGCAGTGGGGAGCGAATGCTTTGTCTGCCTCTCGCTTCAACAGGTCAATGAAACTTGAGGTTACGCAACCTCCAATACTAAATGCGTGGGAAGACAGCACACATGATGCCGTGGCATCTCGGCATGCCCACTCTTTGCACATCTGGCAGATTTTATCTCTAAAGCAGGGTGCGCAACAGCGTAGACGCTCAGCCGCGCTTACAGCCATGCGCAGCCACGGCCGAGACGCGCACCAACTTACCCCTACTCTGCCCCTCGCGCGCGCTTGATCGCGTTACCGCAAGCTCACTCCCCTCCTCCTCTTTCCCTTTGCTCATGTGGGAAGGTGGCACTCATGAAGCCACCATCTTTTTAAATGCGTAACATTTCTATGCTTACCCGATGAAAAAACTGTCTGTCAGTTCATCTGTCGGTCCATCCTTCCTTCCTGTAAGACAATCGCTTTCAGGATATGGGCCTGCATGTCTCTCTTCAACGCGGAGCAGCGAAAACACAGCGTGCGGAGCTATCAGCAGTCGCCACTCTCTGTCCGCTTTACGGATTGCTTTGAAGATACGCTCCGTGCGCCTGTGTCAGAGTACGTTTGATCAGTACTTGCCGCCTCCGGAGTCCTTTGATCACGGCTCATAATGGTTCATCACGGATGGACAAGGTGCTAAAGAGTAACAGCAGCTTATAATAATCGAAACGTCATCAGTGCACCTGGTGCCGCCACCTGCAGTACTTTGCTTGCGTTATCAATGCACCTTGCGCCGCTGTACACACCAGTTTGTGTCGCCACAGCATTGTCGTTTGTACTGGCCGGATCAAGTGTCATAACTTTGATAATGATACCAGGTTGCTTGGAGATGAGCAAGTGGCACAATGCTTACGCATACTTAGACAACTTCCAGAGGAGTTCCTACGTGAATTTTTGTCTCAACCTCACATGATTTCACTCACATCTAAAGCACACAATATGATCTTATCGCACTTGGACTTTATACGGAACATGACGCGGCTCCACTTTGGTGGTCGCTCTTGTCGGTCGCTCTTGTCGTGCGATTTGAGAGGTGTGTGCACAAGCAGCCGCTTGCAATTCAATCATTTGACCATCTGCATCCGCAGAAGTTTCCATTCTTGGCATTCCCTTGCGGTGGCAGTGAAATTTTGTTATATCGAAATCGCATACAGACACACTTCATTATATTGAGGTTCTAAATACATGGTGTTCTATGGACAAGAGGTTAAGAAAAATTATATGCTTCGTTATAATCGAGAATTTCGTTATATTGAAGTTCGTTGTATCGAGGTTTAATTGTATAAACCTACGACAGATGGCAGAAACATGTAAGGTTGGTGGCCATGCACTACAGGATGAATATTTGAGTGGAGAATCACTGCTGTAGCAGTGTACAAAGCCTGGGAGCCAGCCCTTGCATCTGCGGATGCGCACTCAACCACACCCATGAAGGGGCGTGTTCCGCAGCGCACTAACAAAAACCTAAACTGAGAGAACGCAGAGAGAGGAGAAAATATGCTTGTAGAAATATGCAGCAGATGGTGGAACTACCTCGGAGCTCGCCTACTTCATGTTACTGCGCAAATCCAAGTGGAGGAAGTGGAAAACGTACCGGGTACGTCAGTGACATGGCGGGACAGAAAGGCGGGAATGTACCGATACGTCAGTGACATTGAAAGGGTAAAACTAGGCCACATTATGTTTCTCTTGAGTTTGCAAGCGCAAAGTGTTAAAATGTAGAGCTAATATTTGTTTTCTTATATTTTTTGTTGACATGAAGGTGGCGTCAAATCGCAGAAGATGTGTTCCAAATGTGTTTTAATACTTCGGCTGAGAGCTATCTTTGTAGACGTGAAGGTAAACTGGCTTTAACGCTGGCCAGAATTGGAACACACCTAATGTTTGTCTTTGGTGATCGTTTTGTAAATTGGGCTAAGTTAAGCTGGATCCTTGTTTGCATTAGAAGGCTAAGTATGCTTGTTTATTTTGCCATTTGTGCAGTAGAAAAAGAAAGAAAAGAGAATCAAGTCAAACCATTTGGCTTTTTTTTTTTTCATTGGTTACATTGGTTAGTGTAAACTTCTTGTGATAATGCTCAGACTGCATTTCATTGCATCATGTGACCAAGTGTCCTCGTGTTGCTGCATAAAAGAAGTGTTTTATTTACCTCCAAATATTTCTTAGAATTTTGCCTTAATAAAGTGGTATATTAAAGTACTGCTAAGGAAACAATGCCTATGTGCGCTTACATTGTTGCAGATGGCCATTGTTGGCATACAATTTATTGCATTTCGATGAACTGTCATTGAGGTGTGCAAATCGCCTGGATCTTACACAGCAAGATCATCAGGTACTGCTTACCACAGAGCAAAGTGCAGATTTCAGACTTGCTTCAGCTTACTAAACTCCATACACACGACTTCATTTAGCTGCTCGAACACTAAAACTTATTTTAGGTTTTATTTTTTGACAACCTCTTTCCTGGTATATTTTTCTCATCTGACTTCATATGCAAAGTGCTTCATAAATAGGATCGCCAGATGTACATGACTCTTCCAGCTAAACCACCCTTTGATTTTCAGTCCGATTTGCACGGAGGTAGAATTTTTACAGTGGGTTCAGTTTAATACATACCACATGTACAAGCAATACTTGCCTGTTTTATTCACAATAAAGCTGTTGTGTGTTGTCCTGGCGATGCACAAAAAAATGTAGTTTTTCTACAAGACGGTGGCACCATTATTTGAGTGACATTGTTTGAGTGAACAAAACAGGCCAGTAATGCTCATACACATAACATTAAATGAAACCCAATGCATAATGCTATTTTTGTGCAAAACTTAAGCTGAAATTAACTAGCAGTTTAGCTGGAAAACTGATGTATATCTGGCGCTTCTATTTATGCAACGCTTAGTATTTTTGCACAGGCTAATTGGGTTTTTAAACAAATGCTTTACTTGGAACGCTTAACCTGTTTTAGGCCATTTTTGGGACAAGTTACAAGACTTTTTTAGGTTTGTTCCAAAAGGCCCATTTGCCCTGCCTGAAGTGATCAACACTGAGATGCTCACGTTCCTGCGTTGTCTGTGATGCAGCTGATTGTGCTGTTCACGGTGCGAGTGCTGACGGGCGACATCCAGGAGTTGGATGACACACGCGAGTATGATGTGGCTGAGAAGTTGTGCTCTTCACCACCTGCCAGCAATGGTCACCACCGAACGTGAGTAACAGCCATCTTCTAGCATTTGGAGCATAATTGAGTGACACACGTAAAGAACTCTGAGCTCTGCCATTCGTGCTTTGGTTAAATAGAACAGTTCATTGTTGAATGTAGTGGCAGGAGAATGTACGGTGAAAGAGCTGGCAAGTTTGGAGAGTTCAGCAGACCAGTGTACTTGCTGGCACAGGGTAAACGGTGGGCTACAGGAAGACAAAGCGTGCAGTGCCAGCAGTTAACTATAAGCTAGTTTCATGTTTTCATTTCTTGGCCATGGTGGCCACATTATGATGGAGGCAAAACACACAGCGGCTAATAAGGCTCATGCACTTAGATTTACAGCACCATTTCAAAGAAATACAGGTTGTCAAAATTACTGTATTTACTCTCGTAAGGCCCGCACCCTTACCTTGGAGCGTGAAAATGTGGAAAACAAGATTCACAAAGCATCACGTGCATGCCTGCATGCATGGCAAACTTTAACAAGCCGGTACTAGATGGCACTAGTTACTGTCCTGCCAACAATGGCATATCCCACCAGATCGCGATTACGCGGCATTGATCCAGCTTGCTTCAATGCTGAGGCGTGTTGTTTAGTGGGTTTGGCAGCACCGTGCTTTCAGGCGTATAACTCTTTTGTTCCTGTGCCTATTGAAATCGATCAATTCGAGCAAACATTTTTCTACACACTGATAAACATTTTCTTTGCAATTCTTCTATTAACAACGTCATGTACTGTCTGAAATGACGACTTAACTTTAACTATTTGTCAGATTTGACCATTTTTGGTAGATTGGGGAATGTAAAAATGGGGAGTTTTGAAATATAGAATTTCAACTGGAGGTACCCTATAAGCTAGCCTACAGTGCTCCTAGCACTTCCTCAATAAAACGACACAAAATTTACGCTTTGTTCAACTCTGCAATACAATTTTTAAATGACAGCAGCAGTGAAGATGCAGAAGCTTCTCTCGGGTTGCCTAACTTTCCAATCGTACATCTAGGCTGTCTTAACGATGTCTCAAGCAACACGAAATGCTCATGAGTGCATCTTGTTTTGATAATTGTGTTTGGCTAATATCAAAAGCAACTTCATTTTTCCCACCGTGGGTTGCTTTTAGCGATCAGTGTTTAGACAGCGTATGTACAAATTATTACGAGCAATGTGTCCCGTCGTTTGGGGGTTTTCACTCACACAAGTGCATGCAGTCGATTTCAGACTGACATTTGACGGAAACTTGACTAGCAGTCTAATCTCTTACATATTGAACACCACCTGTGCAAGTGCCCTTATTCATTACTGTACAGCACTGTACAGGAACTGAACAAAGCACGTGGAGGCTCCAGCGCCAGTTGAACGTACACTAGACCACCTTACTTGTGTAGAAAAGCTGATCGAACTCAATGAACAAGTACGAGGAAGCTTCTGCATGCTGCCTGACTTGAGAACCATTGCTTTTTGAGCCTAAAGAATGCAGTAAAAGCTAACCAGGTGCCTGCTGCGATGAGTAAAAATAAGTGCTTCCAGTACAATAAAAACTTACCCGTTTTCACATTTGTGAAACTACTGCTTTCCCACATAGCATGAGCATCACTGTGGCTAGTATTGATGCCAGTAAAGCTTCATAATAATTGTTTTGCATGATCTGACTTACAAAAGTTGGGAACTAGGAACCAGGTGCATATTTTGTATATTTACAGCAAATTACAGTATAGACCACTTATAACGTAACCGCTTATAGTGCAGGACTGGATATAGTGCGGTCTTTTCAGACTCCCGTTAATTTTCCTATAGCACTCCATGTATACACGTATCGCTTATAGTGCAGTTGCGGGAAACGAAATGCCGGTTACAGTGTGGCTGCCTGGGAGTACGGAAGTCAACGGAGACAGCGAACGCTCCCCTCAAACGGGCGCCCCAAGGAGTGCTCGAGGAAGAAATAGAGACGAAGTGGAGGAGAAGGGCACATGGTGCGAACGAACAGCCAGTGAGGCTGAAACCAGAATCTTGAGTGCGAGTCGTGAATTATCACGGCGCGCATAGCGAGCGAGGGCCACGAAACTGCCAACGCCGACCAACGCGCGCTTCACGATAACGGCAGTAAACGAAACTTCAGGGAGCGGGCGGCGCCGGCACAGCACAGCGAAGGGCGCACGCGTAGACCATGGAATGTGAGGGAGGAGGGCGACAGGGAAGCGGATTTCGCCTCGGAAACTCAGCTGCTTCGGTGGCTCCCATCGCCCTCCCTCGTAGCTCCCTCACTTTCGACTGCCACCGTGCGCGCCCGCCGGCCGGCCTGGCGCCAGCTCCCCGAAGTTTCGTTTTCTGCCGTTATCGGGAAGCGGGCGTTTGCCGGCGTGGGCAGTTTCGTTGGCCGGCCTGGGACAGCGCCGCTGCTTCCCGCTTCGTCGTAGCCGCAGCGTACAAGGTCAACACGCGACTAGAAAGTAGAGAAAGCATAAAGGAGAAAGAAGGGTTCACTGCCATTTTCTACGCGTGGCTACGGTAGCGTGGTTGAGACGTCGGCACGTACACGCATGTTCCGGCGCAACGCAGAATCGGCGACCTTGCCATTTGAGAGAGGGTGAAATTTTTGCCGTGTTTTTCTTTCTTTCTTTTTTTGTTTTGTTCGCGCGCGACATTGAGGGGTCTCTCCTAAGCTTTTACTCTATGGCGGTGCCAGAGCAATGCCGGTCGGAGGCGCCACCGCGTGATTTGGTTCGAATTAACGAGATTCGACTGTACATTGAATGCAAACGTTCTAGCCGCATTCCTCGACTGTCGCATACGCGTGGCGGCTCGGTGCACATGTTTTGGGTATGTGCGGGCCTTGAAAATTGTTGCTTTGGTTATAGTGCGGTACCGCTTATAGTGTGGATATTCGCGACTCCGGCGACTTAAGTTATAAGTGGTCTACACTGTATTACTTTCATTCGTGTTCCTTGTTGAGGTGCTTCTGTGAAGTTTCACATAAGAATTCTGAAATACTGTCTGAGCAATTATTACTGCTTTACATCCACTCAGAACACCAGTGATCAGTCTATTATATTATGTATCGTGGTATATGTTGCAACTATCAAGTCTTGAAATAAAACGTTAAAACATACAAGCACCTAAAATGAGCACATTTCTTGCGTTAACGAAGGAGTTAAGTAGACATCGTCACAAAAAGTGTGTGTGTGTGGATTATAAACGCGTGGTGTGCGGTTTCATTTGAGACTGTCGTCATGTGTTTCAAGCTGACACGAATCTCAAACAGTAATGGATGAAGCGGGGGACGACATGCTTTGGGAAAGTTCCAATGAGGTGAGCTCGTCAAATGCCAAAGGCAGCTGAAGCAACGCGGATGAGTGAATAAGGGCAATCACATTCGGCCCCTAATAGATCCGCTATTCTGCACAGTGGTGTGAGTGCAGTTTGAAGCTTCAATGAGTAGCCATAAGCCCAAGCCCACCTCGTGTAAAGCCTGCATCCTGCAAACAATCTGAAGCAAAAAAAAAGCGTGAGCCTTGTATAAGTAAGTACGGTCGTTGGAGCCATACGTTACAGCATCTGTCGTGGCCTGCTGTGCAACTTTGGGGTGTAAGTGTCATTATTCTGTTGAAAGCTCAAGAATTGAACAACACGTGTATTTTTAGTAGGTTTCAGTTGCTACAAAATCTTCAAAACCACTCACCAATAGCAAAAAAGGCACTAAAATGCAAAACTACTTCTGCAGGTCTGACGAAGCTGTTGTCCTACGACCACTGAGCCAAGGTGATGGGGCCAAACCAGAGAATGGCTTCCAGAACGGCTGGCATGGAGGTGTGCGTGAGCGCCACACGCAGGCGCAGCCGCAGAACGGCTCTTAGCCGACCACAGTGGCCAGGTCACACTCCCCTGCTGTCTATTGTCCTAGGATCGGCTGCCCTCTGCATGTCGAGCTCAGAAAATGGCAGGAGGGGCCACCTTCTATGTCGGCTCCACACGTCTGCTTGAAGTGTCCAGACATCAGAAGCCGGCAGCCATGCGTGGGCGCTCTGCTACTGTTATTCGAGGCACGCCATGCTGTGCTAGTGTAATTGGCACGCATAAATGTTTTCAAAAAGGCATTTCTTCAAAAAAGTGATTCGCGAGGAGGAGAAGTATACTTAGCAACACACCACCGAGCGCTGCCGTCGCAGCAGCAGCTCTGCAACAACATTTGTGCAATGTTAGATACGATGTTATTGCGTGCACTGCCTTGCGCTTCCAAGAAATGCTCTCTCTAAACACTTGGCTATAGGCAAGTTTGGAAGTATTATGCTATTTCTGTATGTCCTGCGCTGTTTCTTATTACGAGAAGCACTTTTTTGAAGGGATCACACAGTTGAGTGTGTTTTCGCCTATGTCATCTTGACCAAATGGAACAGTGCACCTTTGGGATATGCCGTGTTTGATTTGCGATTGGAGACCACTGGCCAGTGTGGCCATTTGGTTTCCTGACAGCCTTTTGAGGCATCTTGGCACAGTTGCTGGCAACAGCCGAGCCCATATGCAGTGATTAAGGAAGGAACAGCATTTTGAGGAAGAACATGATAATTTAGGGTTTGAATAGCAACATTTTTTAATCGATTCGAATATTTGATATTTTTCATGTCTAAAAGAAAAACTTTGGGGCTTTACAAATAGCATCTGCACATTTAACTCCTGCTTTTCTCCATTCTGTTTGACGACTCACTAAATAAGTTCGAACATTTTCAAACTAAGGAAGGCACTAGAGTCAAGCAAATAGGTAGTGCACTTTGAAGCTTAATGCTTGCTTAGTGAAAGAATAAAAATACGTACAGGGTGTACAAGGAGTTACAGGAACTTAGGCACGGAGCTCCCTTGTGGGTTCACTCGTTTGGTTGTATGACATGACACTAATGGCACTCTTGGATTGTCATTCTTGAGTGCTCTAAAGTGCTCCCAAGCGGCTGATCTTGTTCGGATGGTCGAAAAAGGGTGCTCTGGCTACATTCAGATGGTCATTTGTGATTGCCCAACTCCAGATTATAGCATCGAGAGGCCCTCCTGTATCACTGTCGGACCAGCTGAGAAATCTAACCGATTTTTGGTCATGTGACCCCACCTGTTACCGTGGTTGCACTTGCTCTGTTGACAGAGACAATGATTATCATACACGCTGCCATCACCACTGTTTAACATCTAAATGCAGCCGGCGGCGGTATTGCTGGCTGCATCTCTGGAAGTTCCCCTCAGCTTTCGCTTCCTTCCCTATCACTGCTTCAAACAGCAGCCGGCTGTTTGGTTAATACAAGATATCTCCTACTTGAACGCAGAGTACCTCTAGAATTGGTCTTCTCGGATTTGGAGGATTACTGCAACAATCTGCTTACAGCGCAAGGTCTGAATAGGGCTGGAAACAGGATGGCAAGTACAGCAGAGCACACTCAACCCTGGACCATTTTCAGTGGGCTGTATCTGCTCTCATCTGTCACCCTTGTTCTGTGCTTTTTGTTGCACCTAACACATAGTATTGCCCATTGTGAGGTAGAGGCAACCAACACATTGCAAGTACAGCTTAGGGCTTAGAGAGATTAGAAAATTTGCTTGTGCTGTCGTTTGCTGTTTGGTGTCTTTTTTCATTCATTTGAGGTGTGACTGTTTTGATACTTCTTTTTTGTCTAGGTGTTCTATTCTCTTTGGTGTCCTTCTTGCGTGACGTTTAAGCCAGTGGTGCCCATTTGTGCGCCTTAGGCGGTGAACCGCTGCTGTATTAGAGTTCTACATGTGTGCGTCTCTCTTAGTATCTTTTGACTCAAGGTGCACAACTTTGTCTGAATAGCAGCCGCAGGCTGAGTCAGGGCATCAATTGTGGATTTTACTCGCATAGCAAAAATGGCTTGAGCTTCTGAAAGTTAAAATACCTGCTATGCTTCCTCAAAACGAACAGTTCAGTCAGTGCATTTTCATTGGACGACCTTAAGTGTTCCATTATAATTAGTCTATCTGCTATTGCTGCTTTAATTTCTGAAGCAATTCGCTAGTGCTGTACCTTGTGGCTGGTATCACTACACACCAGTGTTTTCTACTTCTGGAAATGACATCGGCTTTCGAACATATGCAGGCAGTGAAATGTAGTGACCCATTTTCTTATCTCTATTTCATTTAGAACCAGATACTACAGTGATATCTCTTCTGTCAGGTTCGCCTCAGTGGACGAAGTGAATGTGGGGAAAGGAGTTTGGAGTGAGAAAACAAAGAAGACAGCGCTGAAAACAATTCTTTTGTGGCTTTCAAGACGCAACGACGACAGGTAGCCCCCAAGCTCGGGTAGCAAATGCACTATTGGCAGCCTTGCTCTGATTTTCTTTGCTTCTGCCTTGAAGTAGTCTGTCCACATTGCTGTCCCAGGAGGCCAGCTGCGAACTTTCCTCTGCTCACATCGGTTGGCAGCTGTTGCTTCTTTAAATGAGAATTCTGGTCGGGGGCTGCTTCTTGAAAATAAGCATTCACTTTGAAGTCAGCAGCTGTCAACTTCCTGCTGACATCAAGATAGCACTCTGTGCAATGATTGCCATATAGGCTTACTGATCTCAAGGAGTCCACAATAATGGCACAAGTTAGTATGTGCCCATGATATATATCGCAAGCAAGAACAGACCAGGAAACATAGATGGGACATGTGCTTTTTATATTCTTACTTGCACTATCTGTCGTGAATGCACACCAACTGGCCAGTTTTCTTCATTGCTTCTGTACTGATTCCTTGATCTGGTGTTCCTGCTGCGATCTTGATTTTTCTGGTGTTCACTTCCAGTATACAGAATCTCTTGTTGCTTACAGCATTAGATAGTTTGCTATGGCTCACAATGAAATATCAACACCATTACTGCAGCTGACATTGGAGGTACGTTGCAGTGATGTCTACGTGGGTTTCACATTCGCATGGTTGTGTTGTTAATGACAGCTATATTCTCGGGCACCATCCTTGGATATATTTTTGCTTTGCTGGCAATTCGGTACAGTCTGAGTGCTCTTGTATTGAGTTGTTCTTTCTGTTGCATTTTATTACCGTAGAATCTCAAGAAACCCAACCCTGTTATTCTGGCACATTTACTTGCTTGAGGCAACACTTGGGGCTGTCTTGCTATGTGCTGACCAAAGCTGCGGTGCTTCTTTATTCTCTCATGTTAATACCTTCGTGCAGCATTTAAAGCATATTGCTTAGTTTCTCTCTTTAATTTTCTTTAATTTTCTTTCAGTTTCTCTCCCCCTTTGTTCAGTGCTCTATTTGATGTATTTTCATGCAGCTAAGAGCAAACTCTTCATTGTCTTAGTACTTTTACAGAAGCTTCCTGAAAGGCATAGAAACAAATGTTGATTAGTTTATTCCTGGGGCTCATATGCACATTTTCAATGGGTAAGTAGATTTGGAAGTCTTAATTCGGCAGCACTTTGTTATTTGGTAGTCGCAAGTTTTAATAGTTCACTGAAAGTGGGCTCCTAGTGATGAAGTTTCATGTCTCAAAATTGCTCCGTGTAGTCGCTATAATTGTTTACCGTCGGAGCCACCAACAGAAACAGATATGAGGTGATGCAAACCTATGGAAAAAATATTGGTCCACAAAAGTGTCACTTTTAGTTCTTTTTTTCTTCTGATGGTGAGGTATTGCAGCCAACTTTCATTAGAATCTGTTTCCATCATGCGATCTGTCTAGCTAAATGAAGACATTTCTCTGAGGTTTGCATTCCATTCTCACATTTTTGCTGCTCTAATAAAAAGAAACGGTGCTCTCATAAGGCGACATAATCTTCAAAGGTACTAAGCGCATGTGTGACAGGAGTGTATTTATTCAGCTAAACTTCTGGCGTCGCAGTCACTTTTCGCCATTTAGGAGCCTCCTTAGAGAGCCTTCTGACACAAGGTGTGCAGGTTTTTTTCAATGAGAGCAAAGAGAATTAGTAATGTTCTGGGTTTGAACTGGTACTTTTGTTAAGAAATCTTGGCAAAAATAGATTCACAAGCTGAGCACATCAGGAGGGGGAAAGGTTAAAAAATCCATGGTCAGTGTTCCAGCTGATGGTTTTTTACTTATATTAGTACCCATTGTACACACTGAGGCATGTCGGAAAACAATATGGGAAAGAAGAAAAAGACTGCTTCCGACATACACTTTATAATTTTTATGCTAAGTAGAAATTTTAAATTATTTATCTTTGCTGTTTCGCTGCACCAGACTGGGCTTTTTAATGATAGTGCTTTCAGTAGAACTGGTGTCAGCATTACAAAAACAAGTAGATGGCAGGCAAACAGTTAGAATTAAAGGCAGAAGACACAGGCTCTATAATGATTAATCTTGCCATTGTCCTGTTGTATGGGCTGTTTTTTTGTATGTCAATCTTGAACCAACCAGTCCAACTTCATACACTCCTGCTGCAATAACACTGATATGGGCTAAGGAAGGCTTCTTTTAAGCATTGGCTGCTCTCATACACTTTGACTCTTTACAATGTAGAAACGTTAACATGAGAAAATTGGGGGCAGACTGCTCCGGATGACATCATCATATGTTTGGCAATGTTTACACATTTTTTAGTGTGGGGAATCTGGAAAAGGGGGGTTACCAGCCTCCTCATGTGGACCAGTCTGTGCGCACAGTTCCTTGACAGGCCACTAGTGTTGCTTACGGTGCGGAACCCAGTGTTTTAATAATACTGACTAGACCACACCCTGCACATCACCTCATTTTAGGCAGTGTTCCAAAGTGTGCCTTGTAGCTAAAGAGGCGCTTAGCGTTGTCTGGAAATTCCATCTCCTCTGTGCGGTGTCAGAGCTCAAAGTCTAGTTGTGCAAGTCTGCATAAAGCTCCACAAAGTCAAGTACACATGAAGAGTTCAGTGGAAGTATGCCATGCATTTCCATAAGCTTTACCAGAAATTTCACAGCTGTGTTTTCCGCACATGTCTGTTGACATGACCAGGGTGGCCAGGCCTGTGCTTTATGTTGAAATGAAGTAGAAAGTAGATTGCCGCATTGACAGCACTGAGTGCGAGCCTGATCATCCGAGTTGCATTAATCAAAACCCGCAAGTTGAGGATAGATTTGTGAAAGGGAGTGTGTGCAAGATTAAACTTTTTTCAACTATGACGATTTCTTTCCAAGAAACTTGAACAAGTTCCCTTTGTAGCTTCATGCTATATGTAGGTTGATGCTATCTTTCACTTTCATTATTAAAGATGCATAGGGAAGCCCTTCTCTGGGATTCTGCAGTATGCCTATCAGCACTGTGCTTGGTTTGTGTGTCAGCACTGGCCAACTGTCTCGAGAAGTTATGTCAAGGTATAGGTATGTGGACTAGGCTCCACACTGGTGCTGCCCTGGAGTGACTCCAGGGCAAACTTGGAAGTGCACTGTGTGCCTCGCTTGGCCTCCCCCCTCGGCAACAGGGTGTACAGCTGTGCCTGCAGCCCTTACAGCTGCACCGCATATACATTGAGGCTTCTGGGGCCTCCTTGCTTGGCATGTGGCGGTTGGGCGCACTTGTTGATAGGTGCTAGTGTTCGCACTGTATGAGCGGCAGCTGATTCCTGGAGCAGGCTGCTCCTGGGACACTTTTGTTACACCTGTTTTGAAGTCTTCAGTGGGTGTGCACAAGAACTGGAGCAAGGCAAGACGCGTTTCTGTTTCTCGCAAGATGTGCGGCATCTTTCTTGGAAAAGCTTTTCTTGTGCTGAATGATTTCAAAGGGGAATTCAGACGCTGGGTCTGGACATCAATGTTTATAAGATGCTTCTGTGTGCCGTTTCCTTTTTAAAGGAACACTAAAGAGAAGAATTACTTTAGCTTTATTAGTAAATTACCCTTCCAGAACACCAAAAAGAGCCTTCAAAAGAGCTGGTGCGGTTCCGGCACCTGCTCGTTGTGACATCGCAGATATTGATGGCGTCTGGTTGGGCCCATTTAATTTTTTATCGGTAAAGGTTGGAGACTAAACATAGCAAGTTTTGAGCACCTTTACTGTGCCATAATCGTCCAAACAAGGGGGAAAAAATGAAATCCGTGACATCACGCATGGTACCAGCGCTGGGGTTCTAGTGGAAAAAAAAAAAAAAAAGAATGTTTGGCCTTCATTTTTTCATGTTGTAATCAACGTCTTTCCCACGAACTTAAGAATAATGCAGCTTTGATAGAAGAGGTTATCAGTCTACACTAATTTAGTGTATCTCTTTAGTGTCCCTTTAATTGCATCCAGCGTCGTTCTGTGTATGCATTGAGCAGGTCACTGACTGCAGTTGTTCTGTAATGTGAACCTGCTGAGAGAGCTGTCTGCTTTTAGCTCTTCTAAACATTTGAAATGTTTAAGTGTATTAATGTTTAATTTGAATGTCCCCTGTCCAGCTGTGTGGGCATAATTGGTTGATGTTAACACCGCAGGAACTCAAATTCGCAGCAGGTTATTTCATTCATTAGGATTTCATCTTGCAGGCACTGTTTAAAACTAGTTTTCAAGCACTTGATTGCTGTACTGTTGCAGTCAGTTTAACACGGTGTAAATTTAGGGGAAAAAGTGTCATTATTGAATGACATGTGTTGATGTGTCGAAAGTACTGTAATTTTAAGATAGCTTATTTCCTATGTTCCTTGTTGGTGTCATTGTTTCTAGGGATAATGACCTTTCTCTGTTTAATGTGCAGAACTTTTATATGCGTAAAACATGCTCAATGAATTGAAAGGGTCTCTATAGCTAAATACATGGAAGAAGGAAGGACACGTTTCTTTGTAATGCTACTACATAGCTGGCACCATTTTTAGCAAGGCAGCATATTCAGGGCGCCTTTTCTATCTGTAGTACTTTTTGTGCATTCACTGCTGACAGACATTTGATATCATGTGAAAACATTGATTACATGTTTCACTTATACTGCGCCTGTATCCACGTGGGCTCACCTTCATGCAGCCACACTGTAGTGACAGCCTTTGCACAGCAATATGAATGCATCTGTTTCGAAGGGTACATGGCAGGCTGGTCTTTCCTTTATAAGAGCCTTTTATGAAGCTTCCTTTCGCGTGTATACCCAAGCCATCTACTGCTAAGAGTGGATCACATATCGTAATTGTGTTATCTTTATGTGTAGATGGTTATGTTATTGGTTCATCTCTGAGCACCAAGGTCTCCCCTGGGTGGTACGCTGTTGGCACTTTTAGTGTTGTGCGTGTAAATGTCATTGCTTTGGTGGGTCTCCTTGTTCCTGGTGGTAGGTGAGCACTGGTGTGTTGCGTACCTGCTCTTTAGACATTTCCTTTGGCACTGGTCCTGTGTTCTTTGGTGAAAAGCTCAACATCGGCCCAGCTTGCTTCCTCTGCTGGCTACCAGGAAGTGGTCTTTCCTTGTGATGAAACATGATGCCTTGTTAGGAAACGTCGGACCTGTAGGGGCTGGCTCTGCATGCAACTGTAGCGTGCACAGACTTCCCAGAGAAGATGTCGAGACGAAAGTGCCCTGACGGTGGCCAGCTATTTTGGTTCTTTGGGCCACCGAAGTGCGTGAATTTGTGCATCACCTGACACTCGCTTTGCTACAGGGATTGCACATGTGACTGCGAGAGGCAGGTGTGCCTGAAGGTACGGCAGGCCCTGCGCAGAAACTGTGCCCATGGGCACAGTGGTCAGATCGGTCGGCAGGGTGTCGCTGTGTGGCATAGGCATCATTGTGCTTGACACAGAAGTACACACCAAGGTTCATGTCTTTCGCGCTCTTTTGTTGTCTTTTGGCTACACCTGGCCAGAATGATTTCTTGCAATGCTTGCTATGCTTGAGCAGGACTAAGGCACCAAGCTTGGCACCCATGAAATTTAGCTCACTCCTGTGAAATTCAGTACAGTTCTATAAACTCAATGCAATCCTGTGAATGCGATCCTATAAAAATGTAAGGGGCTGGCATAAATAGTGCCACATTGATCTTGGCAACGCCTCTTGTTTGAGCGATGCAGTAGAAGTGTTTGCATTCACTAAGCAGCTAGCTTTATCGCAAGTAGGGCAGGAAAGGTATTTCCAGACTAAATTTCAGCTCTTTTTGATGCAAATGAACAATACAGTTGCTCATGAAACACTAAGTGGTGCAATGTTATCTGGTGCTTCGATTCTGGCTTTTCAGCGAACATCTGCGAAACTCATTTAAATATTGAAGGCAAGGTGCTGCTGCATCAAGAGACGTTTCGTTTAGGCTAACATAGTGCACAGCTGCTCTTTCATGGCGCAACAGCCTATGCTTGCAATGAGAGTTGGCTTCCGTGGCGTCTTCCATCCTCAAGCTTTTCAGAGCTTCCAATGTTGAGGCACGCATTCGGTATCTCGTAGGCGATAAATTCGTCAGTGTTTCTGCTTGGAATATTTGCCGGTTTCTTTCTGTCCAGGGCCTGCTGTATCAAGTGTGTATACTGAAGTATCGAAATTCGGAGGCTGTGACATTGCACGCTGCCGCTTCCATATGCCATGCTGATCAGGCTGATCAGTATGTGTGGGCTGCGCTTGTTGCTTCTTGGCACAGTTGCTGTCTTTTGACTGCCTGCCTTTTTACCACAGCAGTGATCAATGATGCAGAACTGTAGAAAAAGAAAACCAACAAACAAAGCTAGTCCGACTTTTCTCATGCGCGCATGTGTGCATTTGTGTGTATGTGTGTTATGTGTGGACTGGGTGATGCAGTTTGTATGTCACCTTTCTCTAGGTGTCTATGGTCGTTCTTTTTTTTTTCACCTTGCCTCCATTGGCAGAAATATGTTTGCGAAAGGTGTGTCTCAAGAGATAATTCATTCTTTCGGTGTCATTTATTAAGACCCATTATATGTAGGTGTGCGTGTTATATTGCTAGCACGGGAACCAAGCGTGTGCTTGTGCTGTATGCAGCGTGTATTTTTCCTTTTGTTCTCTGTCTTTTGCTGTTTCTCCTTGCGCGTGTACTGAAGTGTTATTTCCACAGGACATGGTGTCCAAAGCAATGGAGCCTTCTGAGAAAATAAATGCGTATGAATATGTCATAGCGTGTCATTTGTCTAACTCGCATGTTTTATTTATCCCCAGCACACGACATTATTGACACCAAAGTGTGGTGGTATTCACAACTAAGAATTGCACAGTACATGACATCATGGATGCCGTAGCAGTGCAGCACTCGCACCTTCCACATTGCCGCTGAAGGTAAGCCAGTCAGCCATTCTGCATACTGGTAGTAGTGCTGCAACATGCCTCACTTTGCTTACATGACATGGCATGACAGGCTATGAAGCCTATATGTATTTTGAGCCATGCGTCATTATGTCTTGTACTCCAACTGATTGTCCATAAATTGAAAGCGGAATGCTGGCAATGGCAACCCTTAGTGCTGGTTAATTGAAAACATGTTACTTTTGTGCATATATGATTTGGTGGCTGTAAAAAGACAGAGTATGGGGATTAGGACATTTTTTTAGGTGATGGAACTGCGAAGTGGCGTTGGTAGTGTCTTTAGGCAAGACGAATTCTTAGTCCTAAAGGTTGGGTGCTGACCGGGGGAGCCGGTGGGTTCATGGAGCTCATAGTAACTCTACATTGAGCTACGTTGTTCATTTAAGAACCTTACATGGAGTGCTTTGGACACATGTTAGGACAGACCCACTCGTGCTGCGAGGTAGGCCAGAGAGCACATAACTTGATGCCTCGCTTGTCTTGCGAGGGCTTGGTTTCAAGGCACATATGTAATAAATTTGTGGTATTGACTGCAGTGGCGTAGCCAGTTTTTTTTTTTAGGGGAAGGGAAGGAGGGGTAGTTGGGACGTCGGTCCTTCAGTTCCTCCAATATTTTGATTGTTCGGAGGAATTTATTTTCTCTAATGTTTCAAGATGCTAAACTTCCCTTCGAAAATGCACATGTGGGATAGACGGGAAAGCAACAGTAAGACGCGAAACACACTTTTCACGACTAACAGTTTCTAGTTTGTTTTACTTTCTTTTCACTGACTGCGGACTAAACAATTACCAAAGACACTTTGGAAATTCTAAAGTGTGCTTGGCGAAAGCTTTGTGGTCAACCCACTGCATATACCATGTTGTACATGGTATAGGTACCCTCTTGCAGGCGTGTGCCACTTGTGCTAGACGCACTTCTTGATGGGCCTGGTTGCGACAACCACTGCAGCCGCTTTCGTTCCGCCTCCCTGGCTTTGCTGTTCGGTGACATGGCCAGTCGCTGCTGTCGTCTGCGCTCCAATTCATTTGCTTTAGTGTTAGGCGATATCGCCTGTCGCTGCTGCTTTAATTCTGCTTCCCTGCCTTTTGTACCCGGCGGATCTAATCAGTCGCTGTTGGCGTTTCCGTTCTGCCTCCCTTGCTTTTGCATCTGATGACATGTTCAGTCATCGCATGCGCATTCACTCCTTGTTCTTCTGGCGTTTGGTGTTGGGGCAATCCGCTGCCGCTTCCCCAAACTGCTTGGCGCGGAATCACTGGGCCGCTTCGGAGCCATGCGTCTCACTTGACTGCAACGAGGCGTCTGGCGAAGGAGCGGCGGTGCAGCTGCCACCGCCGATGCGCGCGCGCTCGTTGTACCGCTACTGTGTGACGTCACGGTTGCTATGCACAGCTGCGCCCCACCGGCGCGCCGGTTACTAAGGAGGGGAGGAGGTTGCGCCGCTGCGCGGAGGAGAGGCCACAGGTTGGGGCTGCAGAAGATAACGCCAACCTTCTCTTTCTCAAACGAACCACTTATAGGCACAGTCAATGCTGCCACAGTTGGCACGATTCCAGCGCACGGACGGACGCGACCGCTAGCATGAGCCATTAAAGGCTTTCGCCGTAATAAACCTCGATCGCATTTGCGGAAATCGCAGCGACGAAAAAGGCAATTCAAAATCGCAATGGCGGCCGCGGATCAAACGAAATAAGCGCGGAGTGCGTTGAGGCGCGGGCCCACTCTCGTTTCTTTTACAGCGAAGCTGTTAAGGGCTCACCTTTCGGTCGTCGCGTCCGGCAATAGAAAAAAAAAAACTGTCATTGGCCGTATCATAGCCTCCTCTATAAGTTATAGAGGAGGCTATGGCCGTATGCTGCATGTGCGAGTGAAAGCGAGCGAGGGCGAGGGACGCGCGTTTTCACGGGGAGCGAACGCACGGCGGAGAGCAAACGCGACTACCCAGTGGAAGGGGAGTGGTGGGCGAGGAGGGCATCGAGGCACCATAGACCAACGTTGCCCTAGACTGTACGTGTGCGTGCCCGCTCTCCCACTGCAGCGCTGGCACAGGACCGCTCAAAAGTCATCACTGCCTACAGACAACAGGGTCCACCTGCTGCGACAACCAGCGACCTCCTGTTCCCGTCGCCTCCCCAACTCCGAGCTCTCCATAACCTCTTGGAGTTTGTGGAGTCGAACGGGATCACCGCCCATCGCTAAGCGCTCGCCCCCAGCAGGCCATCGCCTTCATCACCGGCCTCCTCCATGATCAGATGATACTACTGCTGCTTCTCATTCTCTTCCCTTCCTCACATCTTTACCTCCCACTTCCCCTTTCCCTGACGCTGCGCCGTGCTCCCTATTGGGCAGCAGAAATAGGCGTCATCATCATCATCATCATCAGCCTATATTTTATGTCCACTGCAGGACGAAGGCCTCTCCCTGCGATCTCCAATTACCCCTGTCTTGCGCTAGCGTATTCCAACTTGCGCCTGCAAATTTCCTAACTTCATCATCCCATCTGGTTTTCTGCCGACCTCGACTGCGCTTCCCTTCTCTTGGTATCCATTCTGTAACCCTAATGGTCCACCGGTTATCCATCCTACGCATTACATGGCCTGCCCAGCTCCATTTCTTCCGCTTAATGTGAACTAGAATATCGGCTATCCCTGTTTGTTCTCTGATCCACACCGCTCTCTTCCTGTCTCTTAACGTTAGTCCTAAGATTTTTCGTTCCATCGCTCTTTGTGCGGTCCTTAACTTGTTCTCGAGCTTCTTTGTTAACCTCCAAGTTTCTGCCCCATATGTTAGCACCGGTAGAATGCAATGATTGTACACTTTTCTTTTCAACGACAGTGGTAAGCTCCCAGTCAGGATTTGGTAATGCCTGCCGTATGCACTCCAACCCAATTTTATTCTTCTGTAAATTTCTTTCTCGTGATCAGGGTCCCCTGTGAGTAATTGACCTAGATAAACGTACTCCTTTACAGACTCTAGAGGCTGACTGGCGATCCTGAATTCTTGTTCCCTTGCCAGGCTATTGAACATTATCTTTGTCTTCTGCATATTCATCTTCAACCCAATTCTTACACTTTCTCGATTAAGGTCCTCAATCATTTGTTGTAATTCGTCTCCATTGTTGCTGAATAGGACAATGTCATCTGCAAACCGAAGGTTGCTGAGATATTCGCAGTTGATCCTCACTCCTAAGCCTTCCCAGTCTAACAGCTTGAATACTTCTGCTAAGCATGCAGTGGAAATAGGCGTAATTTTCCGTAATAAGCCACTACTACTACCCTGCCACTGCGGCGCATGCGCGCAGCCCTGGCGGCCTCTGCCGCCGACTCTCTCTGGGCTCTCGCCCGCCTCTCCCCTAATCGACAACGGCGTTCAGCCGTTCGTCGCCTAGCCAGCGTTTTGACAGCGGTTGTGTGCGGTCACACAAACAACGCGCACACTGTTGTCGACGGCGGCGGCGTCTCCCCCGCGTTCGCAACGAACGCGCGCGGCGTTGGTGACGTGTTTATGAAGAACGTGCCAACCTTTGCCGTACACCCTATGGCGGTGTACCGTAGCGACCATAAGGCCATTGTCCCTGTGGTCACTAAATAAATGAAAACCACCGGATCATATATATTTCTCATTCTTTAATAGTTCAAAAAACCAATTACACCATCACATCTTAATAGACATAATTGGAAATACATAATTCACACCATAGTACAGCTTCGCTGGTCTTCCATCTCCACCCCAGTGGAAGGGCTGACAGTTTTTTTTATTCAAATATATATGGACACTCCAGGCGCATTCCTGCCGTCGCCGTGATGTTCCGTATAAAGTTCAAGGGCGATAACATCGTCTCCGTACGCCGTATGCTGTATGTGCGAGTGAAAGTGTGCGAGGGTGAACCGATGATGGCTCACGCAAGGGAGGAAAGCGGGGAGGAAGCGCGCTGTCTTCCGTTGCCCGCAAGGCACCGGGGGGAGGGGAGGGAAGGGGGGCGCGGGCCCTATCTTGAAAGCGATCTGCGCTGTATTTGCGCCGTTGAAGTGAGAGGCAGCACAAAGGTCGCCAATTCGCTCGCTGCTGATGCCGCACTTCCTCACTCCAGGGTTTCATCGAGTGAGATATGTGTTCATGCTTGCTTGTGCACGCGTGAGACCACGCTTGTTAATTTAGTTTTGCTATCGCAATCGATGCTTCGCCTTTCGGGTGAAACTGACTTTCTTAAAATGCGTAGCATTTCTATGCCTACCCAACGAGAAAACCCGTCCGCCCGTCTGTCATGCAAGACGAATCGCTACAAAGAACTTATTGTATGAAAAAATAAATTCGAAGGAAAAAACGTTAGTGGTCAATGAGCAGTTAGTAAGTTCATAAGGATGGTAAGGAGTGATGAGGGGTTAGATGGGTGTTATCGCGGTTTGTAATGGTTCGACGTGGATAAGGTGCAAAAGAGCGATAAGGGCTTATAATGGTCGGAGCAATTCTGATAAGGTTAATAAGCACCGATAAGGCTTGATGAGGACCGATAAGAGTTGATAAGGACATACGAGGGTTGATAAAGATCGAATCTATTGCGATAAGTGTTGACAAGGCTCGAACCGAGTCCGATAAGGTTTATTACTGATAAGAGTTGATAAGGGTCGGAATAAGTCTGATAAGGTTGATAACGACCGATAAGGGTTGATAAGGGTTTATACTGGTCGGATCAAGTTTCATAACATTGATAATGACACCGGGCTGCGTGGAGATGAGCAAGTGGCACAAATCTTACGTATACTTAGACAACTCCCAGAGGATTTCCTGCATGAATTTTTTAGGGGGAGGGAGGGTGGGCGGTTGCGAAACGCCCCCCCCCCCTTTTTTTTGTTTTCTGTGTTTTTTTCTTGTACACCTTGAACAATATGTTTAACATGCAGTAACTTGCCTTTGTAAGTTAGGGTTATGTTTTTGTGATTGGACTACATACCACATCTCGGAACTATTGATCATCATCATCATCATGATGGGGGTGGGCAGACATATGACTCTCTCTCTCTCTCTCTCTCTCTCTATATATATATATATATATATATATATATATATATATATATATATATATATGTCCACTGTAGGACAAAGGCCTCTCCCTGTGATCTCCAATTACCCCTGCCTTGCGCTAGCTGATTCCAACGTGCGCCTGCAAATTTCTTAACTTTAGTCACCCCACCTAGTTTTCTGCCGTCCTCGACTGCGCTTCCCTTCTCTTGGTGTGCATTCTGTAACTCTAATGGTCCACCGTTTATCCATCCTACGCATTACATGGCCTGCCCAGCTCCATTTTTTCCGCTTAATGTCAACTAGAATATCGGCTATACCCGTTTGTTCTCTGATCCACACAGCTCTCCCTGTCTCTTAACGTTAGGCCTAACATTTTTCGTTCCATCGCTCTTTTTGCGGTCCTTAACTTGTTCTCGAGCTTCTTTGTTAACCTCCAAGTTTCTGCCCCATATGTTAACACCGGTAGAATGCAATGATTGTGCACTTTTCTTTTCAACGACAGTGGTAAGCTCCCAGTCAGGATTTGGCAATGCCTGCCGTATGCACTCCAACCCAATTTTATTCTTCTGTCAATTTCTTTCTCAGAGATTACTCACAGGGTCCCCTGTGAGTAATTGACCTAGATAAGCGTACTCCTTTACAGACTCTAGAGGCTGACTGGCGATCCTGAATTCGTGTTCCCTTTCCAGGCTATTTAACATTATCTTTGTCTTCTGCATATTAATCTTCAACCCCACTCTTACACTTTCTCGGTTAAGGTCCTGAATCATTTGCTGTAATTCGTACTCATTGTTGCTGAATAGGACAATGTCATCTGCAAACCGAAGGTTGCTGAGATATTCGCCGTTAATCCTCACGCCTACACCTTCCCAGTCTAAGAGCTTGAATACTTCTTCTAAGCGTGCAGTGAATAGCATTGGAGAGATTGTGTCTCCTTGCCTGACTCCTTTCTTGATAGGTATCTTTCTGCTTTTCTTGTGGAGAACCAAGGTTGCCGTGCAATCCTTGTAGATATTTGCCAAGATAGTCACGTATGCCTCCTATACTCCTTGATTACGCAATGCCTATATGACTGCTGGTATCTCTACTGAATCAAATGCTTTTTCATAATCTATGAAAGCCATATAGAGATGTTGATTGTACTCCGCAGATTTCTCTATTACGTTATTGATGGCATGGATATGATCCATCGTAGATTATCCCTTCCTGAAGCCAGCCTGTTCTCTTCGTTGGCAGAAGTCAAGTGTTGCCATGATTCTATAGGAAATTATCTTGGTGAATATTTTATACAATACTGAAAGCAAGCTAATGGGTCTAAATTCTTCAATTCTTTAACGTAAAAATTGAAATATTGATAACTGCTCCCAAATAAGTCATCGCAAATACAACCAACACGAGAAACGAGTTTTTTTAATGGGTAGGCCCTAATAAAGTGCGTTGATTTTCAGCTAAACTATGTGGGTCCCACGTGTTTAATAAGTGGGCAGTCAAGTAGTTCTCCAGACACCCTGTTTTGGAAGGAAAATGTTCCGGATGCACTGTTTTGGCGCAACACAATTAAAGGGGAGTGCGTTCCACGTGATAGAGCTATGCATTCCGGCCGACAGGAGAGACAAAGATAGTTGCATGCACAACACAGATTTGTCATTCAACTGGTCGACTTGACTAGGGAATTTCAGGCTCCATTCTGGGTACATAAAAAAGCTAGCTTTGGTGAGCAGCCCAGAGTTGCCAGCATGGTGTTTTCTATAACGCTAACCTTGGCATTACAATTGCTAAATGTGTTGAGCATCGACAAGATCGAAAGACCTACAGAACGCTGATTTGCGCACGGCAAGATATGTTAATCACGGGTGTGCTGGGCCAGGGTACAGTGGCTAGAATGGCCACTATAGCCAGGGAAGCTAAGGAACTGCCACAACAAACGGGAGGGCAGGTAGGTGAATGGCCTCGAAGTCCACGCAGAAACAAATATAGGAATGCTAGGCGCCGCCACGCCGTTCAAAAATCAGGTGAATGTTGAAGAGTGCAACAGTGACTAACGTAACAGAAAATAAATTTAAGAATTGGGGGAGGGGGGGGGGGCGCATAGAACGCGTCAAGAACGAATCGAAAGCGCGTCTCGTCACTGCCCAATCGCTCAACACCAGACGGCTGGGGCCAGTCGAGCTGAGGCTCACCTACCCCGTCGTAACACGTGCTATTTTAGATTATCTCATAAATAAATGAAACATAGTTTCATTTATTTATTAACTTTCTCTTCAGAATAAGCTGCAAGTGTGAACCTTGCGCCCACGTTCATCTCCTGCTGCACACACGTTGAAATCTGGCGCACGCACGTACGAGGAGGGGGAGGCGATAAGAAGGTGAGCGCGGCACGCAGTCGCGTGACTTCACTAGGGACATCTCCGCCTCGCAAATCTAGGGAACCGCACAAGACCAGATCTGGCAACACAGGTGTGTTCTGGTGGGGATTTAGTCGCTCCCGGTCCCTACCCTGGAGGCCCGCGTTCGACCCCCACTCAGACCGAAATATCCCAAATTTTATTTTCAAAGCCATTAATTCACTTTGTTTACAGGAACCTCTCTGAGAAATTTGACGTCAATCTGAGCATTTTAACGCGATAGCGCTAAGGGCCCCGTGTCGCAGAAAATTCAGCGTCGATGTCGGCGTATGCGCCGGCGTCCGTTGCGGAGAAAATAATCTTGAACCACCCCGACCACACAGGCCCTCCGCATGGCGCAGATGCGTTAGTGAACTAAATGAATTTCTCAAAGTAAAACACGTCAGAAAAATCGTAAAGTACAACTCAACCACAACCTCGGATTGTAATTTGAATACACGAGAAAACATCATTCTGTTACGAGGACACTCAAACCCCTTTTCCAGCATTTCTACCATACATACAGCAGTGCGCCCGGGTAGGTTACTTGCAGAAACACCATCCAGATGGCGCTCGCCTCGGCGACGTTAAAGCCTTAACGTCAGCGTAAAACGGCAGCGGCGCGCAAAGGCGAATGTGGAGAAAAAATGACGTAGTTTCACCTGAAAGGCGAAACATCAATAGCAATAGCAAATTAGTAGAGAGCAAGGATAGTAGTTTTATCAGCTGTATAAACTTGTACATGTAGCAGCACCAGCAACGCGCAGAACTGTTGTCGACGCCGTCGGCGTTTTGCCCACGTTCGCACCAAACGCGCGCGGCGTTGGTGACTGTTGCCGGTGCCTCTGGCGGCGGCTCGGAGGTTTTCGACAAGATTAAAACGGGACACTCGTCGAGCAGCGTCGGAAGTCTTTACCACATTCCCGCCTCGCAACGTTTTTTATTATATAAATACGGATTTGGTGCCGCAGCTAAACGTCAGCTCCCATCCCTTCTCCCGTTCCCCCCATGGCCTTTCGCGCGACGGAAGAAGCAACACCACCTAGATTAGGTGGTGTTGGAAGAAGTAGCGTTTGCTCTCCGCCGTGCGTTCGCTCCCCGTGAAAGCGCGCGTCCCTCGCGCGCTTTCACTCGCACATATAGTACACGGCGCGCGGCGACGATTTCATCGCCGTTGGGCGTCATACGGAACCTCACGGCGACGCCGACGGCAGAAATCCGCTTGGAGTGTCCATATAATTGCTATCGCAATAAAAAGAAAGCTGCAGTTGCCGGGAAGCCTGACAAACATTCAGGGATCTTTGATTGCTATCGCGTTCCACTCTTAAATATGAGGTTTTACGTCCCAAAACAACCTTCTGATTATGAGGCACGCCGTAGTCGGGGACTCCGGATTAATTTGGACCACCTGGGGTTCTTTAAGGTGCACCTAAATCTAAGTACACGGGTGTTTTCTGCCTTCCGCCCCCATCGAAATGCGGCCGCCGTGGCCGGGATTCGATCCCGCGACCTCGTGCTCAGCAGCCCAACACCATAACCACTGAGCAAACACGGCGGGTTCGCGTTCCGCTCTTAAAGGCGAAGCTTAAGCGTCCTCCAAATTTTTTGACGTGTTTTACACTTTGCGCTGGCGGCCATTTTTGGTACTATTGCTCGGTCACGCCGCCGCCGCCGGATTTTCGCGTCATGGGGCATATAATGCTTTCCCATTAAAAAAAAGAAAAAAAAATGGAAGAAAGAAAGGAAGAAAGAAAACGAATATCCAACGGAACACAGAATATTAGAAAATTAACACAAGCTTTTATGCTTCCGAATTTTATTGTGCAAGAAACAGTGCTGCTCATGCTCAGGAGGCTAATCACATTGCTTAACAATAATCTTGCTAGCTATCAGTAACTTGTGAATCGATCCACCTATGAATTGACATGTACAGTATGTTTTCTCTTATTAAAGGGAACACCAAATCAGTATGCCAGCACTTATTACAACTCAGTTCGTATGCGAAGGCCTGGAAAATATATTTTATCGAACGATGGAATGTCTGTCAAATAGAATTAAGTGCTTTCCCCCCCTCTGAATGGGGTTTTCACTTTAATAGAGGACCATAATGTGCCTAATGGCAATCTTATAT
This sequence comes from Dermacentor silvarum, assembly GCF_013339745.2. Classification (NCBI taxonomy): domain Eukaryota; kingdom Metazoa; phylum Arthropoda; class Arachnida; order Ixodida; family Ixodidae; genus Dermacentor; species Dermacentor silvarum. Next base: position 163,577,086 of record NC_051159.1, read on the forward strand.
TGCTAACATAGTTTTCACGGACGTCACAACCGGGGCGTATGGGATAGGTGGCCGCCATTACGGAGAACTACTGCCATGGCGCCGGCCTTTCCTGCGTGTGCCGAGTGCGATACTTTCGCGTTGTGCGTGTTCTAATATGGTACAGCGTCGGCAATGCCGATGTGTGCCATGATCGACTGCAGTGCGAGAAGCAAGTCTAGCGCAGAGAGAACGAACATGGAGCCAGGATCCGGGCTGTACTCCTTGCCGAAAGTGATAACTCGACAATTCGAGCGCACGAAAGTGTTGTCGGAGGAGCGTCGGCGTCTCTGGCTCGCTCGCATAAACAGGATAAAGATGTAAAAAAACCTTCTTTTTAAGCCTACATTTAATCAGAGTTACAGAAGGCCGTATTTAGGTAAGCGAATAGCGAAATAAGGTACGTTGCGTCGTACACGAGGCTTAGCAGCGTCGAGCATTTGGAGCAGTGAGCAGCGCACGGTGCCGTAATGGACAGCTAACGAACGAGTTCGTGCAAATGGATACCGTGTTAACCGCGTTATTCCAGCGGTACGGATTTATAAATATATTTTTTAATGTTTGTAACCTTACTTCGCTCAACACGATGACGCGCTTGCATGGAGGGAGCCGCATTGCTGTCATGCCGCTTACCCGGCCACTTGTGAAGTAGTTGTGAGCCTCAAGAGACTTATATGATTTCATTTCAGTAAGCGATACGTGGTTCGTAGACAGCACCAAATAATTTACAATGTCAGCATGCGTCGTAACCGGTAGCAGGTCGACGTCCGTCGTCGTGTCGGTCCCGCCGCACAACGTGTACGGATCAACACCGTCGCACATATACGCGTATCGATTTTGCTTCGTAACGAGCAGGCGTCGGGCCCACCAGCTCGGCAAAATATGATGTGCAGAATTTCTCCCGCCTGGCCGTCATTGAACACGCGGTAGTTCGCAAATCGCAAAATCAAAGCCGCAAGACTGCACAGACGGCGCTCAAACATAAGCGCACATCGGTTGCAGTGCTCCAAAATGGCGGACGACCGCTAGCAGACGGCGCTGTGACGTCGCGTGAAAACTATGTATAGAAAGCATTGCTTTCCAGTTTTCTTCCGGAAAGCAGGAGGGTTTTCCATATTCATGACATGTGGTTTTGACATGTGTTATCGTCAGCTCGTTGAGGCCGATCTGCGTGACAACCAAAACGGGTAATGCGCATCACGTCACTCGGCACCGCTTTGCGCGATCATCGGCGCCGACGGTAAAGAGGTCTCAAATCGGGAGGCCCACAGCAAGGCTGCGCGTGTTCGAATCTTCACACATGCTTACGTGCTTTCCACGCACGTTGCTTTTGTTGTTCACTCTGTTTGCGAAGTGTTCATCGTTTCGATCGATCCGCTCGACTTGGTCGAACCTTGTACCGAGAAAGATACCGAACCTTGTACCGAACCTTGTACCGCTCGACGTGCGAACGGCGCGCGTCAAGGCACCTACCACGGCCGGGTAATTTACCGAAGGTGTCGAGTATTAGGTATTATATACAGAGAAGAATTGATCATTTGCGTCTATTTGGCTTTACTAGTCTTCTCTCAGAGTATAAGGGCGACCGTTTCGTTATGAAGTAGAAGCCTAATTTACTAAAGATACCAATTTATTAGATGTGTTTTTAAACTTGGTGGGGAATATAAACGACCCGGCAGTTCTATGGACTAAGCAGATTGTTCTCGCGTCGCTGCGAATGTTTTCCGCAGCTGATACTGCGCGAAGTATTGTGAATAATTCTGCGTAGTAATGCACCATCTACCATGGTCACTGCTCAGTGCGAAATTGCCGCTTTTTTTTTTTTACATTTTTTTCGCCTGTGCCATGTTCGCTCTCTCAGTGCTACTCCCAATAATCGGAAAAGAATAAAACTAAAAACAAGACAGGTGTCGGTTCGTTCACAGTTGCTTTGAGAATTCGTCTTTTTCCATACTCGGAATCAGAAGGACGTCGGTCGCTAAGCGGCTGAAACTGGAATGAAAAACGCGTATGTGTATATACGTTATCTTTCTGGCTATCGGCACTGCACAATCGCTGAGTTAACTTTACGGGAAAGAGAGAGAGAGAGAGAGAGAGAGAGAAAGAAGCTTGCCCTTTTTGAAATTCTATGGCTCACCGACCCTCATCCTTTTTCACTAGTTCCTGTTCAGGTTTTTAAGCGTTTACGAAAGCGCAGGCAGAACTAAATTCTGCTTTGCTTTATTGACTGAATTACTCGGCAGAAACAGGTCCGGTAAGTGCCAAATACGCGAACAATTTTCAAACAAGACGCAAGTGCAGGAAAAAAAGTGCATAGGGAAGCGGGAATAAGAGAAAAAAAAAATGATTACGGGAAAGAAATTCCTGAAACGCCAAGCCTAGCTCCTGGGCAACATTCCCGATAAGCTCGCCAGGAATATTGGATCCGCGCGCTCACGGCAAGCCCAGGAAGGAAGTGCTGAAAAAAAAAAAAAAATTAAAGCCCGCGCTTGCTTCGACCTTACTTGCTCTCTGTATAAGTGCAGCGCTTCTTGTTTTGCGAGCGCAAAGTTTATGAGGTCAGTCCTTGTTAATATTGCCCGGGTTATCGGGAAAAAGCAGCGAGTCGCAGGCGTTCGCTACTCGGCAATCGCAACCCAAAGCGTGTGTCGCAGCCGCAGTGCGCCACTGCTTGCACGCTCATCCCTCTGTGAATGCTTAAAATGACATCAAAGAGCAAAGCTAAATCAGTTTACAGCGGTAAAGCACTCCTTCAAAACCAGATTCCCATTCATTCGACTAAAGTAGGGTGATTGTCACTCGGGAAAGCGAAGGGCAGACTTATACCCTCTTGAATTCGCGCGCAAACCTCAACGCGGGGAGGGTACTTTTCAGTGTGACGTCAGGGGTTTCAAAGTATTTTTCTCGCATTCCAAGGCCGTTTCGACGCAGGAATGGTTCTCGAAACTTGCTTGGTTGAGTCTTGGTCTCTCTTGGATGCAATGCATATTGTCCTTGTTTACCGATAAGCAATTAATTGGTATCGCAATCCATGGCGTCACAGCGACCTTGTTCGGGAACTTCATGGCGGTCTTGTTCCCGATCTTGCTCGGGAACTACTCGTAAATACTTCAATTTTGTATCTGATTTTGCTTTCCAAGCCTCACCATGTAGCAAGAGCGGCCGTTTTGCTATACTATAAAATAATGAATGTACCATGCAGTTTAACCTAATACTCCTCTTCTGTGTCCATTTAACATGATGGTAGATCAGTGCATTGCAATTTTGCAGGATGATGCGAGCCCTGTACGGCGATATACATGTATATATAGGTGTTCTGCGTTTTGCATGAACGCCGATGTGCCTCTCTTTGCAGCGTCGACCAGACGCGCGAATTCGTCGCTCTGCGGAAACTGGACAAGCGGACTCAGCTTGCCGCTCACTGTTGCTACTTTCCGTGGCATACGCCCGGTGGGTTCTGAGTTCCCGCACTAAGCTCGCCGCGACGTAGTGGAATTTGAAAGCACCAATTTGAAAACACCAATGTTTCCTCGCCAAGCCAAATGTAGAAAATAAGAGTTGAGGAGCAAAAAGCCTCAGCTGTTTAGTTGCTCGACGAAGTCAGTGTAGCGCAAGTAAAAACCAATACAAAAAACGCAAGACCGGACACCACGGGTGTTTTTTGGGTTCTTGCGTTCGTTTTATTTGCGGTATAATGGTTTCATCAAGTATCAAATAACTAGCCCAAGAACAAGTACTTATGATTAGTTACGGTTTAGCGTTCCTCTTTATTATTCCTATAGAGTGGCATACGAAAGAAGAAACAAAACGTAGACAGAAAGCACAAATGTGAAACCGCCTTTCAGTCATGTCATCTCGCTATTTGCTCCGTGTATTGCGCTGTTCGCTTACGCGAGTCTCTGCTGGTTTAACCATCGCTATACAGAGACGATGTCGTTTGGTATTCGGGTAACTCGCTTCGTCAGTCAAATGAAACCACTGCGGCGCCCCTGTAGACATTTCCTATACTGGCGCGGCAGCGCTGCCGTGACTGCGTTTAGCAAGACGAATCAAATTAAAGTATAGAAAGTGAGAACAGTAAGGGAACGAACAAGCTCACAGCGTGCATCGTCGTTCGTTGTCTGTCGAATGTGTTTTCCGCGCGTTTCGTTCGGAATGAAAGGCAACGAAAGACGGTCGTCCTGACAGCCGGGACCCGTCGGGTCCACGGGCGCGTGGACGCGCGTGTGGGCGGCCCGCGGCGTCAACTGTTGGTGGCGGGAGCCGCGCGACGGTCTTTTCTATCCGCCGCCGCTCTTCTCTCTAGGGAAAGCACGCGCCGACATTTTAATCTCTCGGAACCCGCCCGAGGCATTGGGCCGCTTCCTGCCGTTCTCCGGCTTCCTTAAGAGTTTTTGTTTAACTCCATTTTTTTTTTTACTCCCTTCGTGCACCGTTCTTCCGATACGATTACGCCGAGCCGCCCCCGGGGCGCTTCGAAGCTTGTCGCGCGAAAAGGCGTACATTTCAGATTAACTTCTTTTCTTCTCGCTGTGACAGGTGTCTGGCTTTCTCGGTTTTTGCTTTCTCCACGCAACCATATGCGGAACTACGTTACATGAGCGACTAGAAATAAAGATAGGAAAAAGCAAGGCCGAGAAGTGATTCTAAATCGTGGGCTAGCTACCTTGGGGGTCATTTAATATTCAAAATACCCGCTACCAGACTGCCCTTCCCCCCACTTCCCTCACTTGAAATTATGCGGTCCTTGCGCCCTTCTTTCCCCTGACCTCCCTTTCCTCCTCTCTCAATTATTGTGGCAAAAGTCAAGAGGCTCAGAATGGCAAACGTCTCATTTCCTCTAGCTTTGGCGCTAGGTCTTCCCGTCCGCGCGCGGCCCCACGAATTACCCTGGGCAAGTCTTTCGCGGCTTGGTAATTGCGGCCGCATATATTGGCAGCGTTCGCTTGCCGGATGGACCTCGGGTTTTCGCTCACGTTTTAGCCGTCTTTCATTATTTCAGCCAAATTTAGGGAACAGGATACTCTATCGTCGCGCAATCTAGTTTCTTGGCTGAGAGTTACGTCACGTGAGTGTGTAACTCACTGTGACATACAATCACATTTAATACAAACGTATTAAAGCGAATGCGTTATGAAATAAATTTCTGTGGTGATGGCGGCGGTGGATTGCACGACAGGCAGGCGATTGAAGCCGTCAATAACTGCTCCACCTGAGCGCCTCTTGCAATGCCACTGGGGTATGTTTCCACATGTCCAACAAACCAGTGTCTCTTATGGAGGCAATAAAAATACACGAAGCTCCCTTGCGGGCCTAATCGGATCCCTCTGTAAAAAAAAAAGACTTAAATTAAATTGTTGGGTTTTACGTGCCAAAACGACGATATCATTATGAGGCACGCCGTATAGTAGGGGACTCCGGATTAATTTTGACCACCTGAGGTTCTCTAACGCGCACCCAATGCACGGTGCACGGACGTTCTTGCATTTCGACTGTATGGAAATGCGGCCACCGTGGCCGGGATTCGATCCCGCGCCCTCGAGCTTAGCATGTGCGACGCCGAAGCCACTACGCCACCACGGCGGGTTACCTTCACTTTAGAAACACCATTGTTGCAGGCACGTATGCAGAAGGTCTCTTCTCGGAAACCCGCCATGTGCAAGGCTTCATAAAAGGCAGAGCTGTCTTTCGCCTCAAGTAGAGCACGAAACTACAATGGAAACTTGATCCATGCACTGTGACTCAGTGGCTGGCGGTCTTTTAGGGTGAGGTTAGCGGGTGCAAGTTCAGCCTGTGGCCGCCGCATTCCGATAGAAAAAAAAAAATGCTTGTATGCTGAGCTTTAGGTGCAGGTAAAAGAAAAACAAACCCGCGTGGTCAAAATGAAACCGCAGACTCTCCTACGGCGTCTCTAGTATCGAGATTATGACTTCGGGATGTAGAACCAACGGTTCGAGCGCTTCGTGTAACAGCCTCGCGCAGCACCACGGGGGCCCGAAATATCCCACGGTTATAGGTATTAAATCAAAGAGAGTGTTAAATGAAGAAGAGGGGGCTAAATCGTAAGAGAAAGTGCAGTTAGCTTTCGCTTATGAAAAACAGTAATCGCAGGTCGGAAGTTCAAACGAGCAGCGTTTCCTATTTTAATCTCCTGCAATCACGATCGTAACGCGTTGCCGTCTGCCTGTGAACTATAACCCGTTAGGACTGCGTTTTCCCCTCAAAGTTCGTTTCGCAGCCGCGCATACGGCACTGTAATCACGGAAGGCGCGTGAAACTCCGAGTGATCCCTCGCCAGGCGCACACGCCGAACGCACTCGCGCACCAAGGCATCCTTTGGTTTTACTAATATATCCTCTGACGCGCACAAACTAAGCAGCCTTGAAATCAGGGGTATACAGGGATAGGCTGCATGCACAGACGACGCTGCCTTGCCACGTGCTAAAAGCACAATCAAGGAGTGGTTGGGGTGTGTGATGCCGGAGAGGAGGCTTCAGTTTCACCCCATTAGCCCACCGCCGAACACGGCATGCATGGATGAAGGAAGAGCCGGCAGCGCTTCAGCAACAGGCTCGTCCGCTAAAATTGGTTCCGCCGCTGTTGTGTATACGCGTGTGTTTGTGTGCGTGCGACCTGTTGCGCGCTGCTGCTGGCCGGCGACGACGCATGCGCAAAGCGCGATCAGGTGCAGCCACCGTTGGTGCCGATTAAAGCGCCTGCGCCCAACGACTAGAGGCGCTAGCGGTTGCGGCGGCGAGTCGTTAGGCGCGCCGCGCAACGCGTTTAGCCATCAGCATTAACCGGCTCAGGTAGCGTCGCCGAGAAAAATCAGTCCTCGACAGGCGCTTATACACCGCGGCCGAGTGCTGCCGCTCGCCTGCTAATTACTACCGTTTGCTAGCGCGCTATCCGAGCCCGCGATCAGGGAGCCCACCACGGCAAGCGACACTTGCTAACGAGTGTTTTAACGTGCCGCACTCCCTTCCTTCCCGCTACTTCCTTCTCATCAACTGATAAAGATGCCCCTGCAGGCATTGTGCATTTTCTTGACACCAGCGCCCGCGCCGTTAATAGGCTCGCGTATGCACTGAACGGTTCGCGTGTGATGCGCAGCTATATCGTCGAAATGAAACGCGGTTGTTCTTTTTCGTCAGTGACGAACTTGAGTGGGTTAAAATTTAAGCGCATCGTAAGGCGGAAGCGCACATCTTGGGACTCGGTATTTGGAGAGCTCTTTCCATGTCGATAGATCTGAGCTGAGCGGGCCGCGATGGCAAGGCGGATGAAACAGGACCAGTGCGCAGATGGACAGATAGATAGATAGATAGATAGATAGATAGATAGATAGATAGATAGATAGATAGATAGATAGAGAGAGAGAGAGAACAACTTGATTTAAAACAGATCCCAGTCCGGGTCCACTAAAAAGAGCGAGGTCTAGTCGCCATACAGATGGACGAATCTGACATATATATATATATATATATATATATATATATATATATATATATATGAATATATGAATGATATATATATATATATGAATGAATGAAGCTATATATATATATATATATATATATATATATATAGCTTCATTCTGTGCCTTCGTTTTTTTTTTCACCAGGGAAAAGGTACTGGTCATATTGGCCGGTCAGTTAGCTAAGGCGTTGCGCTGCTGAGCACGAGGTCGCGGGATCGAATCCCGGCCGCGGCGGCCGCAATTAGATAGAGACCAAATGCAAAAACGCCCGTGTGCTTGTGTTGTAATGCACGTTAAAGAACCCCAGGTGGTCAAAATTTATCCAGAGCCCTCCACTACGGCGTGCCTCATAATCAGAACTCGTTTTGGCACGTAAAACCACAGAAAGAAGAAGAAGAAGAAACTTTGATGATAACAGAGGAGCCTTGGGAAGGAGCAAGAAACCGCGCAAAAAGAACGAGCGATGGAGTGATATAATTTAGGCTAAACGTTGAGAGAAAAGAGCATCACAGCAGCGACTTGCTCTAAACACTAGACCATGGACCCTCTGGAGTATTTGCCAGGAGGTTCGGAGAATTCTGCCGAAAGAGAAATTGCGGCATGCTTGTTGGGAGTCTGTTATGACGGTGTCTGCGGTCGTCTGTGCGATCGCCAAGGCGATGGCCACTTCCTCGGCGACGATGGGGTTGTCATTGCGGATGGAGACACTTGTCAGGCGCGCTTGGCCTACGATGGCGGTGGATGTGGAGTCTCTCCTGCCGGGGTACAGGGCCGCGTCGGTGTAAGCGAGTAGTGGATGGTTGCCGTACTGTTTGGTGATGGCTTTAGCCCTTGAATCCCTTCTTCCTGCGTTGTGGATAGGTCGCATGTTTCTTGGTAGCGGCTGAACCAGGATCTGGCTCCGTACGCACTTGAGTGGTAAGGGCGTCGCTTGGGGTTGATGCTGCAGCGCCTTAGTTCGGCCAGTCTGATGAGAGTAGTTCATCCCGTTGTCGTGGTGGAAAGTCGTACCCGTTGATTGGTCAGGTGAGCCTCTACGAGTTCTACGGTGGTGTTGTGGAGCCCCTACAGCTTCAGCAGCTTGTCGGTAGACGTACTGATTGGTAAGCCCAGAGCCCGCTTGTAGGCTTTGCGCAAGAGTGTGTCGATTTTATTCATGTCGGTGGAAGTCAAGAGTGCGTGCGGTACGGAGTGACTCTGGAGACATCGAAGGCTTGTACGACGCGCAGCGCGTCCTCTTCCCCGTGCCCTTTGTTTTCGATATTATTCTTCGGAGCAAGTGCGTGACCTACTCGACCGTTTAAACATACTTTAGTCTGTTTATAACGATGGTGTTGGTTCTCTTTTGCTGTAAGTGCATCCCGAGCACCTTGATGCTAGGGGAGGGGGAGATTACGTGTCCTTTCAGGTGGATGCGTATGGTTGTTGAATCTGGTTTGGGCTTTTTGCCGGGAATGGCCACTAGCAGTTCCGACTTCTGAGGGGCACAGGCCAGCCCGCGCCCGTTTGCGTAGTTGTTAACGATGTCCGCCGCGGCTTGAAGCCTGTCCTCCTTATCCTTTCTCGGAAGCAGTGGTTCGAAGGAAGCGCACCATCTTCCGCGCATGGCAATCAGGGAGCCTGCTTTTAGATCTTCTGTGAACGAAATGATGGTAACTTGCGGAGCGTTGCTCAACTCAAGGGATACCAGCAGTGCCAAAAAATCGGATTAGTAGTTAATAGAAAAGATGACGACGACGACGACGATGATGATGACAACGAGCATTATCGCAAACTATGGCATGTACCCAATATGGCGGGTAAACCAGGAATCGGACGGCAGGAGGAAAGACAAGATAGCGGTTATACTCTAAGGACAAGGAAAAGGAATACGCCGAATTAAAAAATACAAAAAGCAAGAACAGTTCATAACAAAACCGGACTAACGCAATCTAAGCTATCAAAGACGTAATAAAAATATGATATAAGGGGCCACAGTATTGAAATCGGGAAGTATAAGGAAATAAAATGAAACTAACAGTGATAGAGGTGGATAAAAAGAAAACAATAGCAAAAGTATACCACGTTAATCATTGTGTTTGCCGTACCAATACCAGTCTGGCTAAGGGCAGCTTCGAGGAAGTAGAATGGACACGACGAAAGCTTCTTTTGTATGCTATGTCTTACTTTAATATGATGTGGCATAGTGATTAGTTGTGCCATCGCGTCTAAGATATGGCTGTAACGGACAAACTTTCGGATACACGTGCCTTTGCCACCTTACATTTGGTTTCCTGTGTGATGCGGTCGCTTCTATCACGTACACTAAAAATATTAATACTTGAAAGCGGCATTATTATAAATTTCTTCGTAATCTAGGGAACGATTTCCGGGCACGTGCTCTCGATCGACTGCTTCTCATTTTTTACCGGCGGCATCTAACCTTTCGCTTCAAGCATCCCTTTACCATCTTTGAAACGCAAAAAAAAAAAGAAAAAACCATAAAACAGCATTGTCTCGATTTCTTCCGCCGTCACGATACTGATTTTGCAATCCAAGCGGCTTCTTATCCGCTCCACTCTTCTCCTTCTCTATTATTTTTTCTACTTTGGCTTTTATACTTCATCTCGTAATTGCGCAGTCACACCTCGAACGCACCAATCACACGTCGCGGTGTAATTGGGCGCGAGTGCGCCCGCTTTGCGATTGCACGACTGTGTCAGCGCGAATGGTAGTAATGATGATTATAAATAATAACACGAAAATGCAGGGACTAAGCAAAGAGAGCCAGTGTCGCTTCGTTTCCGTTGCGTTTCCTCACTTTTACCGTCGTGGTTCCTGCTTTGATCCTCGGAAGAAGACTTCCACGACCGCGACCGCGCGACTGGCAAGTAATTTTCCGCGAGGCTCGGGTGGTTTACCAGATGGGAGAGCCCTCGGCGATATTAATCACTCGCAGATTCCCCCCGCTAAACTGCAACGAAGCGTGCGCAGCGCGGACTCAATCGCATATCTCTCGCTCTCTCTCAATGTAATCATGGGCGAAAACAGAAAATCCGCCCTTTCCCCTTTTACTCTCTTTCCATATCTTTTCGATTTCTGCACTTTATTGCCATTTTCTTTTTTAGCCTTTCCGACACGCATCATTTGGGAGAGAGAGAAAAGAAAAAGAAAAACAGAACAAGTGAAGTTGGAAGCGAGTCATTTACTCGTTTTTCTCTCGATGTATATTTTAAAGACAAATTCGACAGCGGTGAAATTTGATGCGAGGCTTAAAGACTCGCGGCGGAAGAGTCAGCCACGTATGTATTCTGCCGAGGTGGCGCAATTTGCACTCCACAATTCTGCGGGAAGAACGTGTCTTCGAAGTGCGACCGTTAGGGCGCCATCGCTAACCCCTTCCAAAACATGCGTTTTCGCTTTACGTTGTAAGTGACCTTCATGCAAGGGGGATACTGAGTACCAATACCTTATACGCGTATGCTTTTATCAATTAGTCATGACACAAAATTGAATAGAGAACAGATCTGTCTTGGCCTTCCTATACCGGCCGTCACATCTGCTGGCAATGTTAAAACATAATTTTTTTTGTCAATGATATATAGCATTTCCTCTGCCTAAAAAAGGCCTCCCTTTCACATGGCCACATACGGTCAGGTGATTAGTGTTATAACCAGGCTGCTGAACCGAAAAAAAGATAATACAGTTTAGATTAGGGCTCAGGTTCAAGAGCTCCGATTTGGTTGCGGTTAAGTTCCGGTTTGGAAAAATTAAAATTTATAACGGTTCGCGAACCGGTTCGCGGCACTGAACCGGTTCGGCGCAGTCCATTTTATCCTGTCCCATGCTATGCGGCAGTGTTATCGGCTTGTCCGCATGGCGCATGCGCAAGTTTCATCAAGAGGAGGCAGAAGTGGACTCCCTGGCAGTGTTAGAGAGCAACTGATGTTTTCACATGAATATCTATTATTGAAATTAACTTTAATGTTATACAGCTGCATCAGACATACATATAAAGGAAGCCATCTTATAGGCATAGGCGTCGCTATAGAGTATGCGGCATACGAGGTCTGTTAGAAAAGTATCCGATCTTATTATTTTTTTTTTGCGAACACCTGATGGATATGAAACAAGCGTGGTTGCATCAGCTGACCTTGAACCTTCGTGAGCATGCACGAATTTTTTCCCGCCTGCCGATAGCAGCAATCGCTGGGACGCAGCGTTTGAGGGAGGTAGGGCGCAGTGCTAGCTCTCGTCGTTTTCTTATTGCAAGGAATATGACGGAGCGACTGGAGCAGCGCTACTGCATCAAATTTTGCCAGAAACTGGGCGACAGCCAAGTGGAAACCATTCGGAAGATTCAGACGGCTTTCGGTGACGATGATATGAGCAGTACACAGAAGGAGTGGTACAACCGGTTTAAAGACGGCCGCACATCGGTGGAGAGTGAGCCACGCTCCGGTCGGCCATCAACATGCCGAAATGGCCAGGTCATTGCCGAAGTGAACGCTGTGGTATGCGAGACCGTCGTGTAACTAACCGAGAAATTGCGGAAGAGGTGGGCATCAGCACGTTATCTGCACATTCAATTATGACCGAAGATGTGGCCATGAAGAAAGTTGTGGCGAAATTCGTGCCGAAGCTGCTCACGGTGGAGCAAAAGCAATTTCGTGTTGAAGTCTTACAGCACATGCTGGATTCCACAAACAGTTACCCCGACTTCATGAACACTATAATCACTGGTGACGAGTACTTGGGTGTACGGGCAGACCCGGAAACCAAATCCCAGTCGTCCCAGTGGAAGCATTCCACGTCACCAAGACCAAAGAAGGCCCGCCAAGTGCGCAGCAACGTCAAAGTGATGCTGACTGCTTTCATTGACTCCCGCTGGTGTGGTACACCACGAGTACGCACCACAGGGTCAAACAATCACCAAAGACTACTACAGGGATGTCCTCCGTCGCCTACGTGATGTTGTGCGGCGCAAGAGACCGGAGTTGTGGTCAACAGGAAATTGGCGCATTCGTCACGACAATGCTCCTGCACATTCCTCGCACTTGATTCAGACTTTTTTGGCGAAAAACCAGACTTCTGTAATTCAACAGGCTCCTTACTCTCCTGATTTGGCCCCCTGCGACTTCTGGATGTCTCCCAAAATGAAGAGGCCATCAAAAGGAGCGCGATTTCAGACAAGAGAGGACATTATGGCTGCAACGACAGCTGAGCTAAACTCTATTCCGAAAGAGGCCTTCTCGGAATGCTTCCAACAGTGGCAGCACCACTGGGAGACGTGTGTGGAATCCCAAGGAGACTACTTTGAGGGTGATTAGGTTTCCAACGCTCCAGTTATGCCAGTTTTTTTTTTCTTCGGCCAAAGGTAGGATACTTTTCTAACAGACCTCGTGCAATGTGGTGCCTCGACGAGCCCATCCTTGCGTTCCTTACTTCCCGCGTTTGGGTTTATCGTAATTCTTACAGAGTACGTGTAAAATAGCCTTATAAGACCTATAAGCGTGCGTATTTTGGTATTTATAAATGAAAAATTGCATGGTCACAACCGAATTACCATAAAGGTTTTTCTTCGCAAATGGCACATTAAAATTTGTATATTCAAGGCATGAAAGAATGCCTTGAATATATATAATTAAAAACATTTTTAAGTCTAAAGCAGTATAACACATGCACCAGGGATGATAGGCGACAATCTCGGAAGCAGTATGACGCAAACTAGACTCGAACTACAATTAAGCACCTTATTTTCCATGTTTCGCAATGTCCACACATTCGTAATTAAGAAAAAGAGCATATAATGAGCATGCAACGCGATCATTGAGTGCACAGCTTGACGTACCTTAGAAAAAAAATTATCTCAAAAGACCCCAAAAGTGACGAAAAAAAAAAAAAAAGGAACATCCATTGAAATAGTAGCAGTTCACTGGACTTGACGAATTTATTGCCGACGCTGTAAGCCATACTCGCCATGATTGCATCTTAAGCGAAATAAGATGACACCTGAAGAAGTTGTTTATTGATTGGAAAATGTAGAGAGGTCGGCCGGAAAAGGGAGTATCTGGCCTGCTACTCTATACGTAAGGGAAGGGGAAGAGGGGAAGAAAGATGGTCACAAAGGAGGGATGATAATGGGAGAAACGAGGTGAAAGAACACATTTCATTAATGTTATCACAAGCCTGAGTCCAGGCCCGTGTCACCTAAAAAACGTGAGAGAGCACGCATTGTTTCTATCGTGTGCCAAATCTGTGGCCAATGTACCTAGCAAGAGGTCCTCCGACAGTGGTCTATTGTCTAAATGCTTCAAGGTAGCTGCCAGTGTCAATCTTTCGCGCGCATACACAGGGCACACCACGAGCACATGGTCTATACTCTCTACAACGCCACACACTGAACAGTCCGGGGAGTCTGCCCGTTCAATGAGGTGCAAGTATTTGCGCGTGAAAGCGACGCCTAATCGCAGTCTGCGTATCAGGCAGGTATGAGTGCGTGGAATTCCACGCAGAACAGGAAATTACATATCGGGATCCAGCCTTTTAAGGCGGATGTGACGAACTTCTGGCTGGGCCCAGTATCTTCTCGTTGCACTCCTCATTAATTCCGACAGGAGGCATGTGATGTCTGGTCTAGAAAACGGCACTACAGTTCGCAGGCCATTGGTGAGGGCGCGCCTTGCTTCAGCATCGGCCATCTAATTACCATTGAGCCCACAGTGTCCCGGGATTCATTGGAACACTACTCGGTGGTGCTTTTCTTGAGCGCATGAAAGTAGCTCGGCGATCTGCAGTGCCAGAACCTGATGTGCGGCGTGGCGCAGGAAGCATCCCAAAATTTGCAGCTGGGGTTATGAGTCCGTGAAAATCACCACTCTTGAGGTCGTTCCAGGCAGATGTGGCGAATCGCTTCCCGAATAGCCACAAGCTATGCAGCGGGTGATGTAGAATAATGACCTAGAATGAAACCTCGAGTCATCTGCTGAGCGGGTATCACCACAGCTGCTGTCGATGCCTTTGGTGACGCGGATCCGTCGGTACGTGTCATGAATTCTGCATGAAAAAGCCTGAAGTAGCATGCCCAACCTAACTACGATGTACCGGATGAACTGCTGAATGTCCGGCTCACCTCACTGTTCTCGAAGAACGGGAACACGTGTAGCAATCATGATTCAAATTGCCGCAAGCGTAGCCACACAGTACGGTATAAGCGCACTGTCGAGACCCGGAGATGAAAGCAACAGTGCCGGGCGATTGGTTCAAACAGCACGCGTGTTGCAGAGAAATGATAGAAGGGAAGGAAGGGTTGACCGAGCGCTGAGCAGTAACCGTAGCTGAACCAAGCAAACTCGGCGTCGATCTCCGTCGCTTCTCACGACGCTGCTGACACAAGGGTGAAAGCGAAAGCTTACACTGCCATACGCCACACGCATGGCTCCAATGCTTCGCGCTCCGCAGCAAGGCTTCTTCTGTCTTTCCTTCCATACGCAGTGCATCCTGCCGCGGAGGCGCGAAGAGTTGGCGCAGTTTTAAGAGGAAAACGAAAAGCACAGGAGAAACAGGGAGGGGAAGTCTAGATTGAGCAGCGGCTACTTACGTTGCCGGTGCTGCGATGGCTTCAGGACGACGCTGCAGGAGCTATACATTGGCTTACGTCAAGCTGGTATAAGTGTATGTGTGGGGGAGGGGGGGGGGTTGGAAGGGGGAGAGTGAGAGTAGGTTGCAGTGACTTCGATGATACAGTGTAAATCCGGCCGTTGTGATTCCGACAACGCGAACGGCAGCCACGCGGTTCCGTTCTGGGTCTTCTTTTCTCTATACAATTGGGCGAATTCAGAACGACGCGACCCGCTTGGATAAAGTTTTCGCGTTGCGGCCGTCTCCGAAATTTTAGCAATGACTTTTTCAAAAATCAAACAATATACAGCAGTTGAGGCACCCTTAAGCGAAGGTGTTCTTTGTTTTGACGGGTATTTTACAAATGAATTACACAAATAAGGGGGAATCTTCATGTACATATCAAATACAGAGGCAATTAGTGAGATTCCCTGAGTTGGCGTTAGGTGTGGTTAGCAGCGTTACAGTAGTTACATGAACAGAAGCAAAGTCACTCAATTTTCTTTTTACTTGAAGTATTAGCTACTACACTGCTGGTGAGCGAACTGTGGAATCATACCTGTGGTGTTGAAGACAGTGCGAATGCACATTGTACTGATTAAATAATTACAACTCTAAACTTAGCAGTCTGTAGCAAAGAAAGAAGCGAGCATTCGACTTTTTGCTCAGTTTGATGCTTTTTTAGAAGCAGATGAGGATTTTGATGCTTCTGAACAATGAACATCGACGGTTAGTGCTGAACCTTGCGTCGATCTTTCTTACGCATCTGTACGTGGCGTGGAGTCTTGCGCTGGATGAGGGCGGACAAAAAAGTGAAAAGCACGCACATGTGCCCAACGCCCACATTGTGTCCAACTCGAAGAGCGTTGTATTCGCTTGGCAAGGCGCCAAACGTACGTTGAACTATGGCATGTAAAAAAGCTGATTTCGAGTGCCGTTTACAACCGCGATTATCGTTCACTGAGAAGTTGACGGCATTCATTAGCAACCACAGTGTTATGGTTACAATGAGCCGTGCAGATGAGCGCGTTGATTTTTCCCTGCTCGACGACATCGCCCCTTTCCGCTCTCCGTACTTATCTGGTTTATCTAGATCGTCATCGTCATCGATCATCATCATCATCATGTTTGTTTTTCAAACGTTTACAAAATATTGGTGGAAAACAAAATAGAATTGACATTCAAAATTTATTCCAAGTTATGTTTATGGGAAGGGGAACTATATTTCCCCAGCTCTTCAGTAAATTTCCACTTCCGTTTCGCCGTTATTCCACGTGCTTCCAACAACACACGTGTTACAAATAAGATCACTTGAAAACGGTGGGGACAATGTGTTTTGGCTTGGTTACGGCTCGCTCGTTAGCGAACGCATTAGTAGTACATTGTAGCTTGATCGAGAAAACTTACGAGTCGTACTGAACATGATACTCAGTAGCGCAAAACTCGAAATAAAAGACAACAGTGAAAGACGAGAGGAAAGGAAAGACGAGCGCTTTCACTGTTGTCTTTTATTTCGAGTGTAGCGCTCGTCTTCCCTTTCATCTCGTCTTTCACTGTTGTCTTTTATTTCGAGTTTTGCGCTACTAAGTATCATGTTCAGTAAACACCAACTCGCCCAAGAAGAAGTTATTTTGAATTACGAGTCGTAGGTGGTCGTGTGTTCAAAATGGATTGATCAAAATCGCGCTTCTGTCTGCAAATACTCCATTCTGACCAGTCACGTAAGGGCAAGCGAATGCTTCGCTTTCCGAACAGCCATAAGATCGAACCACGGATGCTGCTGTCTCACTTCCGGCAGTGTTTCGCTTAGCCGCTTGCCTCTGGAGCCTTTTTGAATGTGGCGCCATCACAACCTAGAAAGTTAAGTTAATGAAATTCTGGGGTAATACGTGCCAAAACCACGATATGATTATGAGGCACGCCGTAGGGGAGGGACTCCGGGTTGCTTTTGTCCAAGTGGGGTTCTTTAACGTGCACCCAATGTACGGTACACAGGTGTTGCTGCATTTCTCCCCATGCATATAGAAATGCGGCTGCCGCGACCGGGATTCCATCCCCCAACATCGGGCGTAGCAGCACAACACCAAACTCACTGCGCCATCATGGCGGGTACACTCGAGAAAATGAACAGCCGATTCGGCATTACAGGGCAGGAATTTCGGGACAACTAGGGGTATCGTATATATCAAATCGGGGGAAAACATCGTCCCACATGTAAGCTGTGGCACAGAGGGACCGCGGCGGTAAAAGCGTGTAAATCACGACGTCTAGTTGCCTTACGTATGAGCTCTTCGACAATGTGAAAGGAGGCGCAGTTGTCGCACTGCTGCAATCTATGAAAGAAATATATGAAGCGAACGTACCATCCAACATGTGTGGGAACATTCCGTAGCAATGGTAGTTCCGAAAGCTGGTAAGCCTCTTAGGAGTTTTCAGGCCCTCCGGGCCTTTTCTATAATGCCTATGATCTGCAAGGTATTTGAGTGAATGTTGGTCACTTGTCCTTTATGATGGATAGAACATTATCCAAAGTACCCGGCTCTAAAGGTACCCGTCTAAGAGATGCGAGTGGTGGCGGACTGTGATGGAAGTGGACTTGACCCTTATCACCGATAAGGATTTCCCCACTAGGAGAGGCAACTCCACATGCCGGGACACTACCCCGGACCTCTCTTTTGTCAAGAACGTTGGGGAGGTCAAGAGGGTCAACACAACTCTAGACATCGGAAGTGACCACTAGGTCATCGAGGCCTCCCTCGCGATTGCCCCTGTAGGACGAGGAAATTCAAGGCGATCGGCTGGGCCGTTTTCCGCAAGATCAGAGCCGAGCGCGCACCGACGGCCGATACAGATTTTGAAGGTTGTTGCAAAGGGATCAGGGATGACGCCGCGGCGGCGACCAAGGAGGTTGTCACTGACCTCGACGTTGACAAGATGGATAGCATGTTGGCCCACGTGCTGGAAGCCAAGGAAGCCCTCCTCACGATATGGAAGGGACAGAAGCATAACAGGAGGCTCCGCAAGAAGGTTTCCGAGGTTAACAGGGAGATCGAAGAGCACTGCAAGAACCTGTGTAAACAACAATGGGAGGAGCTCCGCAAATCCGTCGAGGGCCAGCTCAGATCTGGCAAAAGCTGGGGTCTGCTCAACCACCTTTTTGATGAGGGCAGCACCAGGTCCAGCCTGAGACGGTCCCTCGCGCGAGCCATCCACCTCGTTTCCGACTCCACCTTGGACGAGTTGATTGTCGACAGGCTCATAGAAAAGTACCTGCCAGTCACGGATAGCTCTGCCCTCACCCAATTCCCGAACTACGTGAGGTGTGAGGTGCCGGAGTTGGACCAGGACTTTACTGCGGCCGAGATCCGACAGGTACTCTTCTCCCTCAACAGCAAATCCGCCCCTGGCCCGGATGGCGTCACTAACAGGAGGCTCAAGAATCTCGATGACGAGTCGATCGACTTCCTCACCGAAAGGATTAATGAAGTCTGGCGCAGTGGACAGGTCCCCACACAGTGGAAGGCCGCCTGCACGGTACTCATCCCGAAACCGGGTAAAGCACCAGGAATCGGCAATCGAAGACCAATTTCCTTGACGTCCTGTGTCGGTAAGGTTGCAGAGCATGCGCTGCTCAGCCGGCTCATGGTGCACCTCGAGACCAATGACATATACACCCACAATATTATTGGTTTCAGAGCCAGCTTCTTGACACAGGACGTCATGAAGCTTATAAAGCATCAGATCATCGTCCGGAGCACGGGAGATACCAGAGTCATTCTTGGATTACACCTGGAGAAGGCCTTCGACAATATCTCACACGAATTCATTCTTCAGTCTGTTGCCGGCCTCGGGCTTGGGAAGAAGGCCTACGACTTCGTCCGATCCTTCCTTAGCCAGTGAACTGTCAAGCTCAACATCGAAGGATACCTCTCGCAAGAGATCACCCTCGGTACACGTGGCACGCCTCAGGGCTCAGTCATCTCACCAACATTATTCAACATCGCAATGATCAGGCTTTCCAAGGAACTCGCCAAGATTCAAGGAATCAACCATACTATCTACTCAGATGACATCACCATCTGGTGCGCCAGCGGGAGCGACTGCCAAGTTGAGGACGCCATGCCGAGCGCCATCGATGCGACCGAGCGCTTCTTTCGCCCCACTGGGTTCAGATGTTCTCCATTCAAGTCTACAAGAAAAGACCCAGAGGCGGTGGCCATCGTGATTGGAAACCGGCGTCCGAAAGCGAAATACGGCTTTTCACTGGTGACGGGTCCAAATTTCCAGAGTGGACTCGCTCCGAATATTGGGGATGTATATCGAGTCTAACGGTGCCAATTGCACCGCACTCAGACAGATCATCGCCAAGACGGAGAGTGTTCTCGGCCTCATCCAGAGGATTGCCAACAGGCACCGGGAAATCAAGGAAGACAATCTAATCCGCATTATACTTGCTTTTGTGCTCTGCCACCTTTCATTCTCGGCGGCCATGTATAATTGGCATGTTGCAGAGAGGAACAAGCTCAATTTCCTCATCAGAAAGGTCTTCAAGCTCGCCCTCGGCTTACGTATAAGCACTCACGCCGAAACCCTGTTCAAGCTTGGAGTGCACAACATGCTCGAAGAAATAATCGAGGCGCAAGAGCGCTCACAGCTGCTCAGGCTATCCGGTATCCCGGCGGGCCGAAAGATACTCGACGAGATGGGCCTTACACCTGTCGACCAGTGCCACGATTCCGTGCGGATTTCCAGCGACATCAGGTCTCAACGGCACATCGCACCCATTCCCCGCAATATGCACCCCGAACACAACGTCGGCAGACGTCGGGACAGGGGTAGAGCTCTACTCGAGCATGTCCGTAACAACCACATTGAGGCAAGCTTCGTGGATGCTGCGCCATATGTCCAACAAGAGGCATTTGCCGTCTCCATCGTAGATTCTAATTCCAGGATCACTTGATGCGCTACGGTACGCACTTCGAAGCCTGTGGTTGCCGAATAGGTTGCAATCGCGCTGGCTATGCTCAATGGTCGCAGAGAGGCAATATATATATATATATATATATATATATATATATATATATATATATATATATATATAGCGATTCCAAGGCGGCCATTAACGCCTACCAAATCGGAATGGTCTCCCCTCAGGCCCTCCGCATTCTCCAAAGCGTCAAAACTATTTCTCCCATTCTCTCACTTGGTTTTCCGCTCACGTGGGGTCGACTGAGGGCTCTCCCACTAACCCTAACGAGGGCACGCACGAAGGCGCGCGAGGACTCACTGACCGCGCCTCCTCCGCAGTCCCCCTGCCCCGCGGGGAACCCTTGCTCACTTTCAATGAGATCACCAAACGCTACTAGACGGGTATTCCTCCTCCCGCACCCTGCCTTATGCAGGGCGCGGGCGGTGACCCTTCCACTTTAGATTCCCGTCCGTACCCTAACCTTGCGGTTCTTCATGTTATATACCCTGAAAGGTATCCCAGTGCGGACTGCCCTGCCTGTGGACTAACGGCAACATCGGACCATGTGTTGTGGGAGTGTGAAGCCGTAGGCTCCACCTTCAGCGAGGATAGGTGGACCGCGCTCTTGGGCATCCCCGAACTCAACGACCAAACTCTGGTCGGCCAGAGTGCCCTCGATCGGGCTGTCAAGCTCCGCTTGGCGGTCCCTACGTGGGACTATAGCCGGGAGGCGCGGGGTCTCCCCTGCGTCTTCTCTGGACCGAAATAAAGTTCACTCACTCACTCACTCACTCACTCACTCACTCACTCACTCACTCACTCACTCACTCACTCACTCACTCACTCACTCACTCACTCACTCACTCACTCACTCACTCACTCACTCACTCACTCACTCACTCACTCACTCACTCACTCACTCACTCACTCACTCACTCACTCACTCACTCACTCACTCACTCACTCACTCACTCACTCACTCACTCACTCACTCACTCACTCACTCACTCACTCACTTGGCTCTAATTGGATTTAGGGAAAACTTAGGCGCTGAGGATTGTGGGACTTTCAGCCACACCTAATGCAGACAGTGGTTGCTACGTACTTACATATGTAGTCAAGGCATATAGACAATGTAAACCACGAGACAATTCTTTGTAACACGGGGAACATCGGCCGGCCATCTGAAGTGACATTCATTCCTCTGCTGCGGCGAACGTCCTCAATGTGTGTATAGGGTTAGAGGGTTTAACAAATCGGCTCATCTATGTCTGATCGTGGGATGCCACAGGGACATTGGCGCGTTTGCTGTTTCATATCGCTTCCCTGCCGAGCAGAGTATTCCCTACTATCCGTTTTCTGATCGATGCGGACGATGCAGCATTGTGGTCCACTCCCCAGACAGCTGAATACGCCATGGCGATATTTGCAGGAAGCTAAAGATGTCCTCCACGAATACGCACAGATTGCCGGCCCTAATGTATCGTCAGAAGAGTCCGGCTCAATGAGGTGCCTTAATGAGGGGTGGGAGTAAACACATTGGCTAGAATGAGCGCAATGTCTTGGAGCTGCTCGCTGCGTGAAGATAAAGGTGAAAGTGAAATGTTATCTATGGTTGAATGTTATCTATGGTCACGCGTTAACAGCGCAAGAAAACGCGGAAGAATGTGAAAAAAGAGCATCGAAGAACTACGTTCGCGTTTGTGGCAGCGTAACTGCAAAAGGCGTGAATAATCAAATTATGCACACGCTTCAATGTTAATCGATTGTGCATAGTTTTTAAATAGCCGGACTGGACGAAGGACATCTAGTGTTGGTTAAAAATATCTGTTACTGATCAAAGAGAGGTGAAAAAGGCATATAACTACGAAGAGACAGGAGCACACCAAACCATAAAACAGGCTGGTTTATTTGTTTCCCCGTTACTTTTTTCCCTATTAAATTGAGAGAGAGAGAGAGAGAGAGAGAGAGAGAGAGAGAAAAAAGAAAGACAGAAACCTATTTTAGCATTATGGAACGTCGTTTGAGTTCACCTGAAATAAAGAGCTGTTCTAATTCCAAAACTAATAAGTAAAGTCTTCCGCTAACCAATAAAGCCAAGATATCTATTTTTGTCGATACACTGCAGAAACAAAATAAAACAAGAAATAAGGACAAGTTTGTTCGAATCGCCATGGATTTTTGTGGGATCGATCGAAGGTAACGTTTCAATGGGATCTTGGTGTTCATGTCGAGGTACTATATATATATATATATATATATATATATATATATATATATATATATATATATAAAAGGAAGACCGCAAATCATTCCGCGGTTTCCTCCGCCTCTCAGAAGCTGTCAGCAGGGAAGAACTTTCTGATTAATACTGTATAGGCTCTCCGTACGTGGAACCGAACAATGAAGAAAAAGTTTTCAAAGCAACACCACCTCGGGCGAATTTCATTGCGGCACTAGTGTGGTCATCTGAAACTGTACTCCTCGCTGACGCAGCTGAAAACTGAGACTGGCATGGTGTTTCTTCATTTTTCCTACCTTTCAGCCAGCGCTTGCATTCTAGTGTCTATTGCTCTCGCGGCAGTTTAAAAATTTCCTTCATTTCCTATTGTCCCCAATGACGCGGTGCAAGTGCTACACTGTAAAAAGAGGAAGTTTGTAAAAAAAAAAAGAAAAGCAAGAGAAGTATGACAATTTTAGGGACATATTTTATTCGGTTTTCTTATGTCGTCTGTTTCTCGCTTATTCCGCAGTTTTAAGAAAATAATCAGTTCATGTTTTTCCGTTATTTCACAGGAACATTCTGTAGAAACTGTTTATCCCTTTTTTTATTTTTTCACAACTACAAAACCACCTTCATCTTGTGTTTGGCGCAGCATAGCCTAAGTCACTTTTGCGCCACTAAACTCCATTAATAAGATTAACAATATCATAAATAATGAAAATGTTTCCGCAGTTTTCCTCACTATCACGCTTCATTTTCTGATGCAGACATGTATGAAAGGAAATTTTTACGAGCGTTCGATTACGGCATAACGTTTCAAAGAAAACGCATATGGTTTCCTGGAAACGGAGGCTGTTTCGTAGATAAGAAAGGCTCTGTCCTTTAGTCCTGGGATCAAGTTCTGAACAATCGGCCAGTCGGGTAGGGCCAAGCTGACCAGGAGACCATAGCCACATACGGCGCGAGTGCAAACGTAACTCGTAATGGGCACGTTTATGCTGCGATCAGTGATCAGTTAATTGAAAGATGTTTATGTTGTAAACACTAACTACTAAGATTACGGTGACGCCGCGAATGTAGCCGGAAAGTGCTCGTATCAGCGATCATTGTATTAAAAACGAAAGAAAGATGCTTAAGTATAAACAGCCCACCCGAAGAGAATCTCTTGTGTTCATTCGATGGTGCACATCAACTTTGTCCACATTCGCAAAAAACATCTATTAGGCTGTAACTGCTAGTATCAGCATTTGTCAGCCAATGGCGGTGTTGGACATATTATCAGCGAAGGCAACTGGCCAATGGCAAACAGGTCTTACGAACGACAAGATCTATGAATTCGGCCCCAGAACAATTCATCATGATTTCGTCGCTCCATGCACATACATAACTTAGCTATACCTAAGCGCGAACTTCGAAACGCTGCCCACAGAAAACATATAATGATAAGTCGGTGGCAATTCTGCTCAGGAGGAAGCACTACATCGCGTAACCACGTTGTCCGCTGTACACGCGCACATATTCAAGACGAGAATCCTGACGTGAATCAGTGTCACCGCGAATTTGAGGAAATAAGTTTCAGTCGAGTTGAACTCGATTTTCTGGTGGAACTCTGGAGGATAGCGAGGCGGCCGGCCTAAACTAAGCCTGCGAGTCAGCGGCACGCCAGTGGAAAAGTCGAACCTTGGCGTGCCGGGCCTCAAAACAGGTGGTCCGGTTCTCAGTAAACTTCCAGGAATATGGCGAGTGAAAACTGTTTTCGGAGTGCAGCGCGTGGTCCGACGTGTTTCGAGCTGGCCAAATGCGGCGGCCGCTGACCGTTGAGATTAATCTCCTCCGCACGCCGCGGTGGCGCGTACGAGACGAAAATCATAACTTTCGTGCACGAAGGTGGCGTGTCTGCTGGCTTTCCGAGACCGTCTGAGGCGACTGCACCTTTACTTCTCCTATGACGTTGCACAAAGACAAGCAAATAACAGCGCTTCAGAGAACTTACTGTGCTTTTCGAACACAGGAAAAGCGTCTACGCGGCTGCAAATTCTCGCTCAGCGGAGTTTAGATTGAATGCGAGGAACCGCATAGCCGAACGCGAAAATTTATTCGTGTGAGCGGTAGTTTTCGGGTTCTTTAACTACACCGTCCACGTAGGGCTCTCTTCCGTTAGCGAGCCTTCGGCGCGACTTGTCCCTTCTGCCCTTACGCACCTCCTGTGCAATTGTTCCGCACTTCGTTCATCAATACGCCATTGCCTGTAGAATGTGGGCTACGTCCAAACCGCATTTCAATTTCTCGTGCAAATAATGCCCGCCTCCTAGTGAAATTTACCTTAGGGATTGGAATTGTGCCTCCTGACATAAGTGATATTTAAAAATAGGTAAAAGTCTTCGCAGAAGCACCCAGTATGTACACCCGTGAGCAAAAGTACATGGACCACAGGCTAACCAAAAAAAAAAAAGAAAACCGAATTTCTTCGTAATTCAACCCTCATAAATTGAAACTGACGAATGCACGGAAAGTTCGCAATGCCAAGTTTGGAGTGCAGCTTTTTTTTTATATGTTGCTTAAGAGATGTTGCCGCCTTTAATTGGCGCCGGCTACTCCTCTTGACATGGAGATGCGCAAATAATGAAGCCCACGGATATAAAAAAGAAATGACTTAAAAGCACTAAAACTGAAAGTTAACTCCGAACCACAGTTCCACAAAGTAGGCACTAAGAGAGAGAGAGAGAGAGAGGGGGGGGGAGGTAGTGGACATGTTCATTTCGTCAGCTTCAGAAGTTCTGATTGGTGGGGCTGGGGTACGCGTGAGAAGGAAACAGGCGCCCCCAGCCAATCAGCACTTCCGCAGCAGACGAAATAGACATGTCCACTAGGTGGACACTTACTGCTCAATTTCTAGTCAAATTCACAGTAACAGGAGAAAATCGCATTTATCGCGGAATCTGTAGTCCGTATACTTTTGCTCAAGGAACTACATATCAGGTGCTTCAGCAGATTTACGCTGCAGGGCAAAATTTCGAATTGAAAAATAAAAACACTCTTGCGGCTGCCCAGCTAGACGCCCTTTGTACGAAATTATAATGGGATTATTAAATATTGTAGCCACGAAGGAAAAGGTTCAAATTATTTGATAAAATGTCACTTTTCATATGAAACTTGGTTCTAAAAGTATTCCAAGGGAAAAAGAAGAACAAAACTCTGTAGGGTATCAAAGAGAACACCGAATGCATAGCCATTTTTGACCCTTATGAGAACAGTGTATCAATCGTTTCACTTGAAGAACTCGAAGGTTCCTGTGATTTGTTGTTCAGCATCACAGTGGTGAAGCTGAAGAGCCATTACAGTGCTCAGAAGTGTTGTGACATTCAACAAGATTTGCTGAGTAGCCATCGTGTGTAGCGAAATGTTCGAAAAGTTGAAGGAGAGGGTAGCCAGATGCTCGCGCAAAATTGTGGCCTTCCAGTTTGCTTGTACAGAAATAATATTTGACACAGTTGTTCATGACCGCATTTCATAGCGACTACGCAAGCTTAATATGTTTAAAAGGCGTTGTAGGGGCCATCATACAGACTGGCACTGAGCTATTCGCTGGATTAAATGGCACTCGTGAAGAAAATTTAGGTGATGACTGCATTCAGAAAACCAGGGCCCGCACTCACAAAACTTACGTTGCGTAAGGTTGTTTATTGACTGGCCAGTCATGATAGCGATCAGCTTGGTAACGAGACAAGCTATAAATTCAGACGCCATTTACGTAAGATCCCTTAATCAATGAGAAACGAATGGATAAAACCATTTCTGAGCAACCCATTCATAAAGGATTTTTTTAAAATGAAACTGCGATCGTTAGGAAGCGACAGTCTATGAAATATTATGAACGTTGTAGGATCCAGCTATGCAATTTTATGCTTGATGCTATTCTCGTAGTCGGGAAAAGACAGCCGGTTTTCAGTTAAAAAAAATGAAGAGAACCGCCTTGGAGTGCTAATTTTGAAAATAAAGTGAGACTGGAGTGCAATTTACGATGCATGAACTGTAACGTTTGAGAATGCCCTAGATATTGAGCAGATGGCTCCCTTACCAGACTGCTGACGTCAGTTGTATGCACCTTCCAGTTTCGTGCCACACTAATCTCAAACAAAGCTTTGCCAAAGATGCTAAAGTTTGTTTTGCAGCACTTTCAGTCACAAGTAATCACAGTGCATCGCAGTTTAAAATGGTGGGAACTTCCCCTGCATGCTGTGCTGAGGTACAGACTACATGGGCATGGGAAGGCGATTATTTCAACAATATATATTAGACCGTGAATAATGGCACCGCAAAGGCCAGAAGAACATTTTGTTGCGGAAGCCTGAAGTTTATGCCTAAACCTCCGTCAAGAGGCAGAAAAAAGATGGCGGCTGAAACGTTTACATTAGGGAACATCATTTCTGGAGTGGTGGGCAATATTTTGGGCACAAAAGAACAAACGCATAGCATCAGCTATTCGCCTGATTGCAGTCGTTACCGAAATGATTCCACTGTGAGCTCGTGCTTATATTGATGGGCTCTTAGCACACTGATGGAAATGGCGTGAGAGATGTTCACTAGTTTGAAATACAAAAAAGAGCATTTAGGACCTAGGAGTATGGATGATGAGAAACGGAGAGTTTGCTAAGTTGAGATTTTGTGCGTCTGCTTACATTAGGTCAACTTGGTGTTTCCCACAAGATATCAAGGACAGCGTAACACAATTCTCGGTGTGCGTAGAGTAATTTCACATCAGTACAAATTATAGACCACTCTTTATGATGCCCCATGTAACCCTATCAGGTGTTGGTTTAATAAAGTAAGCATCGTATTGTCGGTAAAATGCAAATAAAAACAAATCGCACATAACACACACGCCATACTGCACAACATAACAATGTATTGCTGATAACGATAAGCTATTTTAGGATTATGGACTTTTTCATCGTCGATATGCTATGATAAGAATGTCGCATCTGTTTTATTTGTTTCATTTTTAAAAAATTGGAACACTATTTTTTTAATGTCTCCTATAGAGGTAGCTTTATTTCGCCTCTTCGGTGAATTGCCTAAAAAGTTGGACACTACTTGCACGAGAAATCAGGACATGACATTTAGTTAAATAACAAAAATGAACTGTTAAAATTAGCCTTAAAGGATTCACTTAATTATCGTAAATTCAACAATACTCAAGAACATAAGCCGCAAATGTTGAACCGGAGCAGGTCAGTTGCCAATAATTGGCGGTTTGCTAGAAGTCCGGACAAGAGAACTAGTGTTGACGCATGCCTGAACGAAATTGTGGTGCATTTCCCCCCTCACCTTTTTATCCCTTCTTCCTGAGCTTTCCAGTAAAAAAAAAAAAGCGTATTTGCCCACTGAGTTATGCACATGTTACGCAAATTGCGTGACAAAATGTTTGTTATACAACCGTGAGGGCAGCAAAGTGGACGTTCATTTGATTTACTCATTATTGCATCTTCTCTTTCATAGCGAAGTCGTTAGTGCGACTATAGAAGCGCTCGAACACGTTATATGCCTTTTTCGACTGCATCCTGTGTGAACTAAATAAAACACGCAGTTTCTGTTTAAAGGGAATGTAGAGGTTATGAGGCATGTTAGAGGATGATGTGCAGAATTAATTTTAAAGCGTGCGGGTTCACTAAAGGTTAAGTAAAAAGTGATAAACCCTCCGTTTTCACCTGTTTAGAGGTGTTATGTGAAACGCTTACAAAATTTACCGGCTGCACTAAGAGAACCTTAAATGAAAGCAATTCTATATTAGCAGAGAATGGGGCCATGTTATGCTCGATGTGCAACGAAAGTTTCAAGTTTGTAGGTTGAACAGACTTTGTAGAAAATTACCTACACAAGCGTTCCAAAGCTCAATAAGCGTATTTTAGGGACCGCGCAGGTAGTTCTCCCAGTGTCCTGAAAGATCTCAACGTGCCACAAAGTTGACATTTCGAGGCAACAGATGGATGATGGATGATGCATCTTATGCATGATGTGTGGGCAAAGTTTCAAGAGCGTCCATTATTTACTGGCTTTACAACAAGTTCCTTGAGGAAGCGCTCAAAAGCGTTGTGCGACTGTTATTCGCCATGTTCCCAGAGTCATTAGAAAACTGTACGTGACACCGAGTTTACATATTCCATAGAAATGGGGGCCATCGTAGGGATGATAAGTGGGAAAAAAATTACACCTCCCATGCACCCTGTACAGATGGTAAACCAGCGAAGCTGAAATGTGCGGCCCCAGTGTTTATCACTGGGTTAATCTCAATGGTTCATTAAAGTCTTTCTCAGTAATTGGTTACGTCTTTGTTTAGCTTGGCCGCACGAGTCGCCGGATCGGCCCGACATTGCCTCTCGCGCTCTGCATTGCGGGCTCGATCTTCTGCCGAGGCGTTGGCGTGACGCCGATGAGATCTCTCCCACTCCTGCTCTCGGCGGCTCATACCCACATATCGAACGTGGGTATGAACCACACATGATTTCTTTCTTTCTTGTCCCGAGCTCACACCTGCATATCCAATGCGGGTATGCGCCACACGTGATTTTATTGTCGTTAATCGTGACGTAACTGACGAGCATGTCATGTGATTGATGCCATGACCTTATCAGTCATGTTAGTCATACATTCGTACACTTCCATGCCAATTTTGGTATATAGCAAGTGAACGAGACGCGAGTTTTCGATTTGTTTTTGATAGGTTTATTTCTGCCGGAGGGTTTCTGTGGTCGGACCAGAAGTGTTTCACCTAGACCTATTTGTCTGTCAACAGAAACTTTTCTCTCAATATTACAGACTTCTAAAGTGTGCATTTTGTACAAGAAGGGAAATAAATATAATTTAGCAAACTACAGGCCCATATCAATTTTGCCGGTATTTTCTAAAATAGTAGAAAAATTCTTCATTCACAGTTAGCAGAATTCATTAACAAACATAACCTATTATGTGACGCGCAATACGGCTTTACAAAAAAGATCTACTGAACTTGCATTACTTGACCAGAAAGAGTTTACTCTAAATTGCATAGAAAGTAAACAATTATTGCTTGGTGTTTTCGTTGATTTCAGCAAGGCTTTCGATTCTCGGAAAAGAAATTTGCTTTTACAAAAGCTAGATTTATACGGTGTACGCGGTGTCGCCTTAGATATTTTTGGCTCGTATTTAAGCGAAAGGAAACAATATGTATCTATAAATAATTTTGCTTCGACGATTAAATCAAATTCTCTCGGTGTTCCTCAGGGCACTATCTTAGGACCTTTTCTTTTCAATTTATACATAAATGATATTGTAAACATAGATTGTTCAGCAAAAGATATTGTTTATGCTGGTGATACGAGTGTATTTTTCGCACACCAAGATAGTAACCTGCTAATTCAAAGAGGAAATCATATATTACAGCAGTTATATGACTGGGCCTGCTCCAATGGGCTAGTAATTAATGCAAAAAACAAACAAACTAAGCTGGTTATTTTTTGAGCAAAAGGCAAGCAGGTGCATGTAACTCCTTCTCTGTCTGCAGCTTAATAATGACATTATCTAAATTGTCGATAATGTTAAAACTTTAGGTGTCATGTTTTCGAATAACATGTTATGAGACACACAAGTACAGCAGGTAGTAACAAAAACTGCATGTATACTTGGTATAATTTATCGCAACTATTATCTACTTCCGTTGAAAACAACACTTATCATCTACTATTCCTTGTTTCTATTATATGCCCACTACTGTTTTCTCGTATGGGGTGACACAACGCAATCGAACATTGATAAGTTTACAAGACTTGAAAATAGATTTCTTAAAATTGTTGCTAAAAAAGTGTAATCATTCCGTAATTATATAAAAGAAAAATATAAGCTAATAGGTATGCAGAATCTTTCCAATTACAATATTTGTAAGGCGATAAAGAAAAAACTTAAACAAGAACAATCATTTCTGAACTAACCAACCTAAAACCCACTGGGAGTAAATATGATACACGCCAGCATGATCGTTCACGCACTTACTATGGTGACCAGATGCTACGCAATGTTATTCCAAAGATGTTAAATTATCTTAGTGGCATTGATATGAACATAGAAAATATGACGCTATTGCATTGTTTTCATAATTTTAAGGCTAATTGATACCAGCCATTCATTATATGTGTGATTTACCCAAATGTATCACTCTAATCCAGTTCTGTGTCTTTCAACATGCGTATATATTTTCCCTTCTGTTTTGCGACGCTTGATTAATAACTATTGCATCCTGTTAAGCTTAATTTTTAAAAATAATTCTGAGTTATTGCTATTGTAATAGTTATCATAGCTCATGTTTGATATCTTATATTTTGCACACTATTAGATGTCATTGCTTTGCAGCCCTTTTGTAGGTAGTGGGTGCTAGTCAAGCTGCTATTATGCATTGTAGCTTTACTCCCGCCATCCTTCATGTACGATACAAGAAACTAACGATTCAATTGAAATATACAGCTTCGCTGTAAAAGCTTAATGTTCCTGGTTTAAGTGGGATTGTTGCAAATTATTACTGAATAGTCGTTTGCTGACAATTTTTATGCGCTCCACGAGGCACGCAGTATTCTCGATGTCTTTGGGGAACTAAACGAGACACTTGGTTGGTGCTTAGTGAAAATAAGGGGGTAAATTGCTTGCACACTACTCACTACGTTATGAGTAGTGTGCAGGCAAAGTTCAGAGTATGGGGGTAAATTGCGGCCTTTGCAGTAAATTACGTTTGCAAGAGCTCCGTAGAGTTCTAGTGGGTTTTACGAAGGCCTTATAATTCAGGCTGTTTTCCTGAAAGAAGTGTAACTACCATCGAGATCAACTTTGGAAAAAATGGAGGAAATTATGGCCGATGAGCATGCCAAGTTAAACATGTGTGCATAAATTACAGCCTTTGTAAGACAATAATTCAACAAGTGCTTGAAAGTGTGAGTAGGCTGTTATCCGCTATGCTTCCCGGCATCCTACGGGAACTGCGCGCCACGCTAAGTTCACATTTGGTGAAAATGGGAGCCATGGTAGGTGTGATGTTTGGAGAGAGTTTAACGTTTTTGGCCTAATTATGATCATTGCAAATATTTGCCGGACTTCGATTTTTTCCCCTATGTTCATGGTTCTCATATTCATGGGCCCGCGGTGTCCTCGTTGAAATATACGGGTCACCTTGTTTATGTTTCGTGGAAATTGGGGGCAGGTCTAGTTACGAGTGACGTGTAGGCATGTTGAAAATGTGTGGTTCAATTACGGCACAGCATTTAACCCTCTGTCCTTGGAGAACTGCAATAGTCACCGCGAATAAATATGGTAAAAATGAGGGGAGAGGGTGTTATGGTCGATCTGCACGCGAAGTTAAAAGTGTGTTGGTGAAGTTTGTGCAGCATTTGTTCTAAATTCTTTAATCTTGTGCTGAGAGCGTTGTACGGGCAACTTTAAGAAAGGGTTAGTCAAATGCGGGCAATGTTTTAAGGTGATGTGTAATTACACGCAACAATTATTAATGCAACCGCTCGAAAGAAGCAGCTGCGCTAGAAATTGGGTTGTGATTTTACAAGCTTGGACAAGTCTGGTGTCTTCTTGCTTCCATCGATATTGCAGAGCTCATGAGCATCGCGGAGCAAACGGTTCACGAAATTGAATTTCAATGGCTGCATGGGTCCTGCGGACTGGAAAGCAATAAACTTGCGGCTACCAAAAAAATCTTTAGCTGCCCTGCATGATGGCACCACAGTATGCATTGTTTTTTTTTCCAAACCCGATATGAACTGGCGGCTAGTCTATGTGCTACAGAGCTTCACATTCTATCATTGGATTCAAACAGACCGTCAATACAGGCGCCTCGAAATATTTGACACCGAAATGAACGTTCGTATGCCACCGAATAACCCAAGCGCTACGACCGCAGGTTTGCTGCGCTCGATATAACTTGGAGTGGCAGTCACTGGGTGATATATGCACACCTCATCGGCCGTGAGAACAGCCCTGGTTGCCACTGCTGCCATTGTACCAGAGACGCTGACGCACATATTTTGTACCTGCCCAACATACAGACAGGAGAGAAGGACTGTAGCCTCTTCTCTGACAGAAAAAGACTACAGGCCATTCTCAGAGGACTTAATTTTGGGTATTTCGGCCCCGCCCGAGATTTACTGCAGTAACAATATGAGTCATGGCTGTAACTTTTGCACTATACAGGACTAGCCTCGATATTTTACATATGCACCATATCACACCAATATTCTTGTCATCGGCCTCCCCCATATCCTGTTCATTCCATTTCCTATTGCGGAATAGCAGGTTAGAGCTCACAAACTCGGGACCACCTATAAGTGAACTCTGCGACTACTGCAACTCATTTTGATTTACCTCACTCCGTG